>NW_013742449.1:0-5339 GCF_000517525.1 Limulus polyphemus | reverse complement strand
AATCAAGCAAATTTCTAGACCCTTATCTTTCTGCTCGATTGTGCGACATCGTCATTTAGGATAGGTGGTTTTGTCCATGGATAATATACTGAAATATGTCTCATCTATAGCTTTAGAGGTTAAAGACGATTCTTTAGGAAGTTTGGGACATCTAATACAAATAAAAGATAATAAAATAATCTACATTTTTATGGAAAATATAATTGAAATTTTACGGTTTTGAGATACAGTGGAAAAAAAATCCTTAAAATTTTCCATCTCAAATGTAGCTTCGCCTTATGGAGTATTCAACGTTAAGCAATATTATCAAGACTAATTTAAAGCATATTGTATTGAACGTAACCAACGTCTTTTTTTGAAAACATTAGAACTACATGTAAAAACTACTTATATATATATCTTATGATTAACATATCTGATTCTTCTCGCACTCCAAATGACCTACTTCTGTTTTTTTTACAAGAATAACCTTTTCTTCCCACCTTTTGACCTCTTTTCGTCGTCAACTACAACTGACGACGTTGCAATGCTTTTCCAGCTCCGTTGATCTTTCCCAATACTAGTTAGATCAACTCCTGATGATCTGGATTCAAATTCTTCTAGGTTGTCTTGCTACAGTAACTTTTAAAGACCACTAGATCGGTTTACGAGTCTAAAGAACTTTAGTTTCTGTATGTTATTAGCAGCATTTTGTTTTTGTTTTTTCGTGACTACAGAGTTCATTGAAGTATCTACGCTTACGAAGTAAGCCTCAACTAATGCTACTAAATAAGAATTCATTCAACTGAAATCTGTTATAGATATCGTCAGAATATGATATTCGTAAAAATATACCCTAAAAATATTACTTTCTGTGTCCGAATTTTCCCGCGTCTTCTGTCAGCTGCCTATTAAACGATCAGTATATTTTCATACATTTTGTAGATTACTGTTTTTCTGAAGTGTTCAAGATGTTATTCTAAAAATATTGCTCTCCGAAATCATAAACAATTAAGGTGATCAGCTCACAAAATGAAAAAACGTGATCATTATTTGATAATTATTTCTGTACTTTCTGAATTGCCGTTTCTTTGCTTTCAGTGCTGAAGAGCACTGGTTAAACTCCAGTCCTTGTTCGTGTTCATTTATATCACTTTATTCTTCGTTTAAATATCGAGCCACGTGCACGTTTTACAAAGGTATCCATGTTAGGAAAAAATAAGATCTTGATTGCCGAGGTCGGTTCCCTCTGAGCTTTCGTAGCAAGAATTTTCATAAGTCCTCAGGGATTACAGACAAACGACGACAAATTGGAGCCTTGACGAACTGTTTGAGTCGCCGCTTGTTAGTGCCGTCTCCATAGTAACGGAACAACGACTTATATGATTCAAGGTATCAGGTATCATGTGCTAGTGAAAGGTAGATTGGTATATTTATGTCTTTTTCAGTGCTACAGCAAACCAGGGGTAGTCTCGTAGAATCTTCAGAAAGCGAACTTGTTTAAAGTAAATATTAATTCCGCATGCCGATGAAGCTTACCATATAAAGAATGATTTATCGATATATATATTAAACAAATATTATTGTATATAATATTCTTTCACAAGGTTACTGAATCTTATTCCCTTACAAATTCAACATATTATTGCCCTTTAACTAAGGTCGTGTTATTATTTCCTGAGGCCCAGCATGGCTAGGTGGGTTAAGAAGCTCGACTCGCAATCTGCGGGTCGCGGGTTCGAATCTCCGTCACACCGAACATGCTCGCTTTTTCAGCCTTGGGGGCGTTATAATGTGACGGTCAATCCCACTATTCGTTGGTAAAAGAGTAGCTCAAAAGTTGGCGGTGGGTGGTGATGACTAGCTGCCTTCCCTCTAGTTTTACACTGCTAAATTAGGGACGACTAGCGCAGATAGCCCTCGTGCAGCTTTGCGCAAAATTCAAAACAAATAAACAAACATATTATTTCCTGCTGTATATAAGTTTCTGTGTAATGAAAGACGAGTTTGGAAGCTTATTAAAAAATATTCAGTATTGCTGCAGTAACATTTTCTGCAAAAAATCACGCAATTTTTTTTAGTTCTGCTTGTAATATCTTTGAATAAATTCCACAAGACAAGCAAATCGAATTTATCAAGGTAAATAAAACAGCTTTGTTACTTCACTGTCTTTACGGATTCATATATTTTTTTATTTGTATTTTCCTTTTTTGAACTGGTATCTGTTTGTTAATTATTTTATTCAGAATGAAGGCGTGGTCTGAAGCTGTAGATAATACTGTAAATAATACTTTTTCACTCAGTTCCAATAGAAGGATCTGTATTTTTAATGATTGTTTTGTTCAATCATAAAGCTTCACTACATGCTTTCTTTGCACGTTAACCGCGTGGGTCTGACCCCGAAATTTAGAGTTATATAAGCCCTCAAGCTTATCTTTGAAAAAAATACTTGGGGAAGGGGGGTGGGCTTCAGTGTAATTTCACTTTTACACTAAGTTCTCGCTGTGTCCAGAAACTGTACCTTGTAAATGTTATTAACATATACACAGTCAGTAGGGCGCGGATTTTGGGCACATTATAAGAGTAACAGTCAGTCATTCCTCAGGGTAGATGGCGGGTGGTAGGTTGTTGCTGAAAGGCTGTCTTCACCCTCGTCAGTAGTTCATAGTTCGAAACTGCGGCAAGTATCCTTTGTAACTTTGTCATTAATACAGAATATCATAAAAAATAGATGTTTCATTGAAAACACAGATTAAGATGGAAAGGAAGAATATCAATAAGCATTCTCACTAAATAATAGAGAAGCAAGATGCATTAATGGAAAAATCTCACAAATGAAAACAAAAAATAACAAAAGGGGAAAAATCTAATTAAATAGAGTGTCCAGATAAACACTTAATCAGATGGACGGACACAACGGTTAGAAGACACATCAGATATATTGTTGTTTCTTTTCGGATCAGTTAAGACTTGCCTTCCACCTGAATGCATACTCTCATATAAACTGTTGAACGTGCTCATCGATGAACGGACTGTTTAACAAACAACTGAAGATGGTTGAGAAAAAAAAAGAAAACATGCTTCAGCAACCGAAGTGATGAACTAACTGAGAGATTGGTGGAAAAAACAAACCAACATCCGATTGGTTCTGCACAAAGGGAACGACATAAATTGATAAAAGAATGTAAATCTAGGCTAAAAGACGGTAGCACGAATGACGTATTTCTATAGTGTATACGTAAGTCCAATCAAAACAATTTACGTGTAAAAGTAGCCATATGAAAATACGATATTTACACAAATATCCATTTTAAATAAAATGCCACGCTCTGTAAACATGCATTTGATATAACAAAAAAAAGAGCTAAGCGATATAAAGATGTAAGATTAAAATGGTTAAAGTGAAAGAGGATATAATTAGAATAAATATCCCCCTTTTAATCACTGGAACAGAAACAAGTAGCAACATGTTCTGTCTCATGGAATTAAACCTCTGCAGCCTTTTCTTAATGATTACTTGTTCAACATTTGTTGATTTGTGCAACTCTTTTCTTGTTTTGCTAGACTTCAGTTCAGTTTATAACACCATTAACACATTTCTACACTACTCAAAAGAGTTATTTAACATTAACTGTGTCTTCATATCAACCATAAACAAATTGCATATCGTATCAAATGTTTTCAAAGTATTAAATCTTGATAGAAATATAGAGGGCGCTGCGTATCCTAACTCTAGATGTTTGTTGATGTATATTATTAAGCACAAAGCTACAAAAAGGGCCATCTGTTCTCTGACCACCATGGGTATCGAAACCCAGTTTCTAACGCCCTAACGCCAGGATACTTGAATGAGAATTAAATGTTTTATATGTTTATGATTGAGAAATATTTGACAAGAGAAGAAAAAAAATCACTTGTTAGAAGTCGTGAAAATTCCAATATAGATTATCTTAGTCTTCAGATAAGGTAAGGCGTATATATACTATACATTATTCATAGATGTTAAACCTCTATTAGGGACAAAGTTCAACAGTTCAGTTTTTAAATAGCTAAGTTTTGATAGAATCGTTCAGAAAAGACGTTCCGAATATGTCGTTCACTTTCGTTTATTTGAGCTTATGTCACTGAAAATAAAAATGCTTGAGCCAAAGAGTAAGCTACTAATAGATGAGATTAAGCCTAAATTAAGGTGTAAGAGAGATGTCTTTATGCTGAAGTTTTTGCTGTATACATAGAATAATACTTCACTTTTGATGATAAAGGGATCTAAAATTTCTTATTGCATACCCATGGATTTTGTTGTGGAATAATGTTATTGATATAGGTCACGGGTGTGCGTAATCATGTTGTCAACAGAGGTCAGGGCTTTGTGTATTAATTTTATCGATAGAGGTCACAGGTTTGCGTAATCATGTTAGCGATATAGGTCACGGATGTGTGTAATCATGTTATCAATAGAGGTCACAGCTGTGCGCTGTCATGTTATGGATGTAGATCACAGATGTGTGTAATCATGTTATCGATGTAGGTCACAGCTGTGCGTAATCAGGTTATCAATATAAGCCACGGCTGTACGTAATCATGTTATCGATATAGGTCACGGCTGTACGTAATCATGTTATCGATATAGGTCACGGATGCGTGTAATCATGTTATCGATATAAGCCACGGCTGTACGTAATTATGTTATCGATACAGTTCACAGCTGTGCGTAATCATGTTATCGATATAGGTCACGGCTGTACGTAATCATGTTATCGATGTAGGTCACGGATGTGTGTAATCATGTTATCGATACAGGTCACAGCTGTGCGTAATCATGTTATCGATATAGGTCACGGATGTGCGTAATCATGTTATCGATAGAGGTCACGGATGTGTGTAATCATGTTATCGATAGAAGTCACAGCTCTGCGTAATCATGTTATAGGTAGATCTCTAAATCCTTTTAAACCGATTTCATTAAACATTTAGAAAACAGGAATATTTGTCAATCGCTCACAGACTTTGTTTTCGAGGACATTTATCACTTCTCTAAAAGGCTTAACACTACCCCCATAACGATAAATTAAAAAATAAGAACAATCATTTGGCAACAATTTCAATTTTTATTACGCGAAAGTGACGTTTAATGCGACGCGTAGCACGGCCATCTTTGCAGATCGCCTACGTTCAGTTTACGTTTTGAAGCACACGAATGCCGTCCCGCCATACCCGTTAAACCAACGAATTAAATTACGCGTTTGTATTGCTACAAATGCCGCTTCTTGTCAATGTCGAAGTTGGATAAATCTAAACTTCTTCGACGAAAACTAATTAATATTTCCATACCAGTGTTCGAGCTTGAAAGTGTCGCACTT
>NW_013742448.1:0-26214 GCF_000517525.1 Limulus polyphemus | reverse complement strand
CTTTCTGACGGAATATTGGGATTTGATTTTCACTCTAATAGCCCATCAAGGCTCCAGAGTGCGAAGCGCGTTTTGGCGGCAAATCAAGAACTCTTGCATTCACAGTTCAATCATGCCCCGGACCATCACTAACCGAAACCATCTTTAGAGAAAAGTAAAGACAACCAAATAAAATGTAACACAGTAACCGAAGCTCTTACATACAAAAAGAGGATGATATCTAGTTTATATATTGCCATCCTACTTCCCAGTGGCTCAGCGACAATGTTGGAGGCTAAGATACCACAAAAATTCAGGAATCAATCTCTGTGGTGAGCACAACGGAGAAAGCCCCCGTACAGCTTTACGATTATATTTAAAACAATAGAATTTATAAAAAGAGACAAAAAACAGAGATTGAATTATGAAATTATTGATGAAAATACCACTAATATTGCAACTATTACACTAATTGATGCTGGAGTTTCGTATGTATTTTGTATAGGATATGTGTGACATCAATTGATTTAATCGGTTCTTTGCACTGAATATTTTAACAAGCATAAACAATATTACTCAATATGAAGCAATATGTGGCCTCAAATAAAGCTTAGTGTGCCTCATCAGCAAGTCTGGGGGCTCAGAACATTAAAACGGTTTCGATATCCGCTGTGGGCAGGTTTATTCTGTCATTTCAAAATTTAGGATGGCTATATGCAGAAAGTACTATATATATATATACCTATGTGCGAAAAATCTGAAACTAATGAAACAAATCTATTTCAGAAGAAAATATTATCTCAAAAATTATAAAGAAAGAATTTAGTTGTTCTATGAATGGAACCTTTTATGTAGATCTCATTGATTTCTTAACCCTAAAAATAAAATAAAAATATCCCATGCCTTTAAATCACTAGGCTTAAATATCTGGTATTTAACCAAAACTTCACAATAAATAACAAAGTTAAATAAAAATAATTTAAAAGTATGAGATAGTTTGTTCAACGTATACTGTGACAACCAGATATAGAGATGTCAGAATCGTGCCCCAAAAGATAGAGTTTCGTTGTTTCAATATGTCTTAAGAGGAAAAACAATTCATAAAAATAGTTGATTAGTTAGAACTATGTAATATATAAACCAACTTTAAATAAAATGTTTACAGCCGAAATACTGAATAAATACTCCTGATAATCGGGGTATCATGAATTGTGTAAAAACACCACTAAGCTTCAACTGGGTAAAACCCAACTATTCCCCGAGGGAATAACGATTTAGCCTATGTGTGTGACCTGTATTCCCACGCCCATCTTCCAGCCCCACTGTTCTCTCTTCCACATCATATATAAGCACCTGAGCAAAATCCGTAATTATTAGAAGCTGCAGACAGTAG
Source organism: Limulus polyphemus (assembly GCF_000517525.1). Taxonomy (NCBI): domain Eukaryota; kingdom Metazoa; phylum Arthropoda; class Merostomata; order Xiphosura; family Limulidae; genus Limulus; species Limulus polyphemus. Next base: position 24,842 of record NW_013742448.1, on the reverse strand, counting down.
AAAAGTACTACTTTCAAGGCCATCACTGGTTGAAACATCTTAAGGACAAGAAAGGTAGGTCTGCGACCTGCTTGGAGGGTATATAGGGGAAAACGCCATATACGTGTTCCATTTACAAAGTTACCGCTGCAGGAAAGAGCTCCCCATTTCAGTAAACCTCTCCGCTAAAATTGACATTACGGTAACAGTGGATCGTTTAATTTATGTATCAAATGTTTACGTCCTATGAATTTTTGTTATGGATTGTGTTGAGATATTATTCAAAAATGCTGTTCTTTCGACTTACAGCATGTTTTTTTTTTAATGTAATAAGTTCACACGCAGCAAATTCAGTACCTTTAAATTGATTGTGTAACGGCAGTAATTTTGTATCCTTCCGCAGAGTTTTAATGAATTTCATTTAAGAAACTTTGTATAAAATCTTAGTGCTCTGTCAATTGAACCGGTTTCACTGAAAACGAGCGTTATGTAAAAATTTGTAAAGAGCATTTATTTATGAAGTTGTTTAGTTAGAGGAATTTAAAGAAAAGTAATACTCTAAATTACGAGTGTTGAATTTTTAATAACCTGGTGACGAACCGCCGTACTATTTGCTGTCGATCTCGTTCCGGGTGTTTTTTGTTTTTTTTTCTTATCTATAAAAACCATCAAAGTATATTATTTACGCATTATACGAAGATAAAAACATTCATCCGAGGTTCTGGCTTCTTTTCGTTTTTAAGTGCTTTACATGGTATTTATGCGAAGAAAATGAACGATTTGTATATTTTTTTTGTTTATTTCAATGTGAAACTATAACTGTAATATTTGTGTATTTTTGATGATTTTCCCAGAGCAGTATTTTGGTTGTGTCTTTTGTTTATAAATACAGAACAATACACGAAAATAAATCATTGCCTTATAATTTTCTTATCTTTTTCTCTGTTATAGCCATGAAGAAAACTATTTTCGTCGCCTTGCTAGTTTGTGTCCTGATTGGCTCACTGTTTGTGCCAGAAACTGAAGGATATCCTGGATACGGACGAGGCTATGGGTATGGAAGAGGGGGTTATGGAAGAGGAGGCTACGGAAGAGGAGGCTATGGGTACGGAAGAGGAGGCTACGGAAGAGGAGGCTATGGGTACGGAAGAGGAGGCTACGGAAGAGGAAGGTAAGAAGCTATAAACGTAAAACTAGGTCATCATAATTTCCAACTTTAGGCTTGTATCGACTTTTAACCATCAAATTACCGGCTTCTTTTGTTTGTTTGTTACTGAACATAAAGTTATATAATGGGCCATCTGTGCTCTCGTGTGACTGGAAACGTCAGCATATTCGAAGAAATTGTGAAATTTTGTAAGAATGCCAAGGAAGCAGATCTCAAGGTTTCTGCTGCTTTGTTTATGCAATATATTATACCATTTATAAATATTAATGTATTAGTTAGCGTGACCAGAATGTGAATCTGAAGGTTCCTCTTTCGTAACTTATGGCCCCAAAAACGTGCTCAAAGTTTTCGGCCCGTGAGTGCACTCTAAGAGTGATACTCAAACTTCACTACTCGTTCAGGAAACAGTAGTCCAATAGTTGGCGGTAGGTGCTGTTGGCTAGCCGCCTTCCTGAGTTTTTGTAATTAGTACGAAGGTTACCTCTTATGTTTATATGTGACTTATATCAGGGGGGAGGGGAGTGATCCTCAATGTTTATATTTTTATATCTAAATATCATGCTGACTTTCACGTGCCAGGAAGGTGAGAAGTGATCCTCAATGTTTACATTTCTTATATCTAAATATCATGCTGACGTTTATGTTTCAGGTAGATGAGAAGTGATCCTCCATTTTTATATCTAAATATCATGGTTACTCTTACGTGTCAGGTGGGTGAGAAATGATCCTCAATGTTTATATTTTTAATATCTAAATATCATGCTGACTTTTACGTGTGAAGTGGGTGAGAAATGATCCTCAATATTTATATTTTTATACCCCAATATAATGCTTACTTTAACGTGTCGAGTAGGTGAGAAGTGAAAACCTATTCCGGAACTAATAGATAACAATTGCTGAAGTTATGGTAGTGAAAAAGCATTCCAAATTTTATGATAATCTAAACTTTAATTCTGGATCTGCGTTAGGAGGGAATGGAAAGACCATACTTGAGTTTATAATACAAAAACGTTTATCAGTAGTAATTAAAACATTCTTGTATCTACGGAACTTGAAAAGTATTGCTCTGTATCTAAGTAACTAAAGCCTTTTTCTCAATTTAAGATAACTAGCTAGCAGTCTATTTCTCAATCTGTGATAACTAGCAGCCTACTTCTCAATATGTGATGATTAGCAGCCTGTTTCTCAATCTGTGATAACTAGCAGCCTACTTCTCAATCTGTGATGATTAGCAGTCTGTTTCTCAATCTGTGATAACTAGCAGCCTATTTCTCAATCTGTGATAACTAGCAGCCTATTTCTCAATCTGTGATGATTAGCAGCCTGTTTCTCAATCTGTGATAACTAGCAGCCTACTTCTCAATCTGTGATGATTAGCAGCCTGTTTCTCAATCTGTGATAACTAGCAGCCTACTTCTCAATCTGTGATGATTAGCAGCCTGTTTCTCAATCTGTGATAACTAGCAGCCTATTTCTCAATCTGTGATAACTATCAGCCTATTTCTCAATATTTAATAATTACAATTCATTTTTCTAACGTATGATGTTAAGTTTTAAATATATAATAAATAATAAACTATATCAATTTATGAATGAATGACAACTAAAACTCCATTTCTGAATTCATGATAACTAAAACCCTATTTCTGAATCCTTGATAAATAAAACCCCATTTCTGGATACGTGATAACTAAAACCCCATTTCTGGATACGTGATAACTAAAACCCGATTTCCGAATCCTTGGTAATTAAAACCCCATTTCTGGATACTTGATAACAAAAACACCATTTCTGGATAGTGATAACTAAAACCACATTTCTGAATCCATTATAACTAAAATCCCATTTCTGAATCTTCGATATCCAAAATGCCATTTCTAAATCAATTATAATCAAAACCCCATTTCCAAATCCTTGGTAACTAATATCCAATTTCTGGATCCATGATAACTAAAACCCTATTTCTGAATCCTTGATAGCTAAAATTCCATTTATCGATACATGATAACTAAGATCCCATTTCTGAATTATTGATAACTAAAATCCCGTTTCTGAATCTATCATAATCAAAAACCCCATTTCCGAATCCTTGATAACAAAAACCACACATTCCTGAATCTATTATAACCCAAACATCATTTCCGAATCCTTGGTAACTAAGATCCCATTTCTGAATACTTGATAACTAAAATCCCATTTCTGAATCTATTATAACTAAATCCCCAATACTGGATCAATGATATCTAAAACCCCATTTCTGGATCACCGAAAAAACATTCTTAACCCTATTACAACTGAAAACGTTCCTAAGTTTAATTGAAATTATTGCTTTTTAAAGCATGTTATATAACACATGACAATAACGTGTTTAGATTGGGTTTTTTTCGTTTTGAAAATGTTATAAGTTCACTTCAAGTATACATGAATCATAAAATTCATAAGATAATTTATTATTCTACCTTGAAAATTTCTGCCTAATGATAAGTAATTGTATCATCATTCAAGAAAAGTCTGGTCATCATGCGGAACTTTATGCTTTGATCTGAAAAGACATTGATTCATTTTCCTCCCCGATATCAGCATGAAATCAGTGTAATGGAATGAGTTATTATCAATTTTCTCTCAGCAGCCTTGAACTCATGGAATTTCCTGTTAGTGAAAAAAAAAAACCCTGTGTCTAAAAGGAAAACGATGTCAGGAGCAAAGAGATGAGTTCATATTTGTACTAGGTTACTGACATTCGGGAAATCCCAGCACCTGTTTAAAAAAACAAAAACAATGAAAAAATCTTTTCACCTTGTTGTTGCCCCCCAGGGGCACAGCGGTATGTCTGCGGAGTTACAACGCTAGAATCCTGGTTTCGATACCCCTGATGGGCAGAGCACAGATAGCCCATTGTATAGCTTTGAGCTTAATTACAAACAAAACAAAAACAAATAAAAAACCAATACCAGGTGATGACAGTTGGGTTTAATAAAATCTAATACCAGGTGATGACAGTTGGGTTTAATAAAATATAATACCAGGTGATGATAGTTGGGTTTAATAAAATCTAATACCAGGTGATGACAGTTGGGTTTAATAAAAACTAATACTAGATGACGACATTTGGGTTTAATAAAAAATAATACTAGATGCCAACATTTGGGTTTAATGAAATCTAATACCAGATGATGAAAGTTGGGTTTAATGAAATCTAATACCAGGTGAAGACAGTTGGATTCAATAAAATCTAATAACAGGTGATGACAGTTGATTTTAATAAAATCTAATAACAGGTGATGACATTTAGTCACATGATATTTAGATACAGGAAATATAGACATGGAGGCTTATCTGTTGTGGAAGAAAGTGTACTCCCCCTCCCCATCTCGACCCTATGGGTCTCGGTTTTGTGGAGAATTGGGGGACTCCCTGTTTTTGATCCCACTACATCACTGTAGGCATTACTGTAACTTTGCTATAATTCTTTTTTTAAGATATCAAACCACATTTATCAATTACCTCAATGATGGTGAACGTTTAATAACTGCAAAACCTACGGGTCTCGGTTTTGTGGAGAATTGGGGGACTCCCTGTTTTTGATCCCACTACATCACTGTAGGCATTACTGTAACTTTGCTATAATTGTTTTTTTAAGATATCAAACCACATTTATCAATTACCTCAATGATGGTGAACGTTTAATAACTGCAAAACCTTTCCTTATTTCATATAGTTAAAACATAAAAGTCCTTAACTTATGCCCTCTGGTGGGACAGCGGTAACTTTACGGATTTACAACTCTAAAATCCGGGGCTCGATTCCCCGCGATGGACGCAACAGATAGCCCAATGTGCCTTTGTTCTAAAACAAACAAGCACCTTTATCTGGTTGTGTAACTAAAGCAAAAAGAAAAAGGTGTAAGTTTATGGAAATTGAAATATATTCTAAATATATCGTGAAACTGGAAAATCATTCCTAATTCTATGTAACAGAAAACATATTTTTTCTTTGTAACTTTAAAAGTTTGTTTGTTTTAAAGAAAATCCACATTGGGTTATCTGCTGTATACACCGTGTGTAATCGAACCTCGGATTTTGGCGTTGTAAGTCCATAAAATTACCACTATCCCACTGGGGGACCTTTAGAAGGGCCTTTTGATCTCGAAGATCGAAGTAAGCTCCCCCTCTGTAGAGTCTGTGGTTGACCCCAATTGTCAAAAAAAAAATTGTGTGGATCTTAGAGGCCCATAAATGACGTTTAAAGGGTTTGAAAAAGATGAAAATTCAGTTAGTGGTCCAAATATGAAAGTCAATGAAATTATCTTAACTAATCATTAATCGATCAGTAGTTTCAGTAGTCCCCTGGTGGGTTAACGGTAAGTTTACGCCTTGACAATGGTAAAATCCGATATCCGACTCCCCGCATTGGACAGAGCGCAGATAGCCCATAGTGTCACAGCGGTATGCCTGCAAACTTAAAACGCTAGAATCCGGGTTTCGATACCCGTGATGGGCAGAGCACAGACAGCCCATTGTGTAGCTTTGTGCTTTATTACAAATAAACAATAAACAATTATTTATTTTATTATCATCAAGCGTTGATCTCTTTGAATTTAGATTATCTCTAATGGTGTGTGGATGTTTTGTATATGATTCTGATGTTATTAATTCTTTATAGTTTCTCTAGAGACTCAAATTTTGTGTTTTAGCCAATATAAAGTGTTTTCATATTATCGTTGGTCGGTCATTGTTTTGGTGGAACAGGGTTTTTCTTGCTGTGAAAAATAGGGGTGAAAAATTGAATTCTTTGAGAATAAAAAGATGTTTTAGTTTCACGTTCAAACGTTGCCGGGCAACATATTCCATGGGCGTTAAGAAAAATATGCAATATATGCTTTAACCTGTTTAAGGTGACATGAAAAGAAGTGAACATAACTAAAAGAATTTATCAGGTTCTATGTTGTTGTTTCTCTGGCTACTAAAACATTCAAGAAAGGACGTTTGTTATCGTTTTCACATTCAACTTTAACTTGGTTCAGCTAACTGGTAACTTCTTGTACTGCACACTTTGCCAACCCTGGGAGGGTCAGGTTCGGTTCGTCAACAACAGTAAAGAAGGGAGGAAGAGGTCCAGCAATATAGCAGTGTTAACTTATTATAAGCTGTGAACAACTGTTTCACGATGTTCATCAAAGTCGGATGTAAAGTCATTCAGTCTCTTCATAAATTTTTTTCACTTTCTTAAGAAGAGGTCCAACGGATAGCATGTCGGTCTATGTAACTGCGGATCCAGTGTTCACATCACGCTACCACACACACAAATATATATATATATATATATACATATAGATAGATATATTATCAGTTACCCATAAAAACGAGGGCTAAGCATGGCCTAGTGGTTAGCATGCCAAGCTGTGGAATGCAAGGTCCAAGGCTCGAGCTCGCGATACCCGATATACACACAGCATATCAGCTGTGAACGCGTTATATAAATGACAGTCAATCTCACTACTGGATTAAGAACAGTCATGTAGATGATGTAGAGTAGTTTCCCTTCCGTTGAACAACAGTTTTAAATTAGGGATGATTATGTCTAAATCTTGGTGTATCTGGCCTGACCGTTTAATCCAATTGTTGTAAAGGTGCAGTTGAAGCTGAAAACACCACATACCACACACACACACACACACAAAAACAACATAAAGTACGTCACTTTAAAATTTAATAATAAAGAAGACATCAAAACAAAAATTTGAAGAAAATTCCAGATTGAGCATATATGTGGGCGAAAGGCTCTTAAACATTAAGTCCATGGACTTTGGCGCGGGTAAAAACGACTTTAATATTTAAGTCAGTTGATTTGATTTTATATTTTAGCGATTACTATCTTAACAAAGTATACCTCTCCGTTTGAAACGACATTAAACGAATTAAAATCTGGAATGCCAAACGCTGGAACGATGCTTTGACGAGGTCCTGCGGTTTTAAACCAAATCCCCCGACAACCATGGAGGAGCCACTTTTGACTTGTTGAGAATAAAATAAGATGAACCACAGAGGATCATTTGCAGGACTACATCACTTCCGTTCAAGAAAACCGCGACACGTCTGAGCATGTTTTAACATGAAAGGACTTTGTCCCCTCCATGGCATTTTAAGTCTTGTTTAAGAATTAAGCATTTTTTTTTCAGTTGAGTTCTGACAGTGAGGATGCTAAAATCAGTTGTTAAAGTGAGTTGGGCTCATGGAGACCCTACACCCAAGTTAAATAATTCGCTAAGGAGAGCCCTCCTAGTGGAATAAAGGGCCAAGGTAAGCTGAAACAATATTATAGAAGAATTGAGAGTTTTTGGAGAAACTTAAATGAGGAGAATAAGATTATATGCCAAAACTGGCCTTCATCGCGCTACATTGAAATTGCAACTATTGGGTGGATCTGGGAGAGATGGGCGTTTAAATATTTTACCTTGTCACCCAGAGTTGTCCAAGGTAGTATTACTCTGGTTGTGGTCAAAACTAATTCTGGGTTTTTCTTTACAGTAAAATGTACTGAATAGGTGATTTTTTCATCGTTTTCTGGAAGGAATAACCTCAGCTCCAGATTTTTATTTTAGCCACTGGCAAAATTATTGATGGTAGTTTTAATTAAACTAAAATAACGAAATATTATTCATTGATAATTTATTAATTAAATATAAATTATTGGATATAAGGTGTCCTAGGTACTGTGTTTATCAGAGGGCATTCAATATGGTTGTGACCACTGAAGACTATCATCATAGGTCAGATGTTTGGTCAAAAGACAAACAGTCTTAAACTAATATACTACTACTGATTACTAGCAGTAACATAATTGATTTCAAAACCCCTAAGATATGCCGTTTAGTTTATTCTCAGTCAAATAACTATTGCATTACAATATTATCATTTCAATGTGGGCTGAGAGTTGCTTGGTGATTAAAGTGTCCATATTTGGGAATTCAAGTTGCCGATCAATTTTTACAAAAACGCTCTCCAAACTTTGAAGTCGTGAGGGTGTTATAAGAGAGACGGTCAAATCCCGCTATCCATTTAAATAAGAGTAGCCCTAAACTTGGCGTGGGTGTTGTTAACTAGCTGCTTTTCTTATAGTCTATCAGTTCAAATCTGACGATAGCTAGGCTCCAATAGCCATTGTGTAGCATTGTGTGAATTCCTGAAACAAAGAAACTTTAAGCTTGAGAATGTTTTGATTTAGTCAGAAGTAATTTTTATATCGGTTTGAATCATTCTATATAGAGTGAACTTAAATTTAAAATTTATTTATTATTTTACTTCTATTTCAACATTCTATCTAGCTTTAAATATGCAGTGGAAGAGAAACCTGGATCATTGATGCTGAATTCGCAGCTTATACATGGGAAGGGTTTGAAGTTGGTCAAGCCACCTTTTCTGTAGTTTTATATTTATGAGATGACTACAGTACAGGTCAGTTGCCCATTCTAGTTTATATAATGCTCAGAATATGCATCAGCGTAACACATGTAACATGGATTTAGCTACACTAACTACCAGGAGAAGTACTACTATCATGAAGTACGGAAGCTGGTAATCAGATTGGATCATCATCAACATTAGCCTGCTTCAAGGATGACCACTCCCGCTAGTTTTCTTCAATATCTACATCATGAACATAGCTCATCTTGCTAGCCAATCAGATGCCATGTACTAACCTTTGCTGAATACATTCTGGTGTACGACATCCCCAAGCAGGGTGATCAAATGATGCAATGACACAGGAATGGTTATCAGTCCCTCCCAAGCCACGGCTATGTTCTGCACACTCAAAATGGCCATGTGCCAAGGATAATCCACCGCCCTCCTACGTGGCCACTGCTGTTCCCCCTGGGAGAAACACTGAAGCACCTGGGAGTAATCTTTAACACACCACTTAACTTCACCTGCCACATTAACACCATGTTAAAAGTTGTAGCATGAAACGGAAATGTAGAATTTCACTTCTTTACCAAAGTCTTATCTACTCTATTCCTGGACTATGCACTGGAAATGATCAATATGATTGCTACACAGTCAGATAAGATTGAAAAAAAAAACATAATACATTTTAAGACTGGTCATGGGATGCACTATAGCCCCACCCCTATCAAAGTCGTATTATACTTTATATGCGTCAGCAGCATCACAACAATGCTTACAAGTACATCTCTTCACCAGGGCCTTGCTGTGTAAAGACCATGCATTCCACTGCCTTTTTCAATTTGAACATTCTTGCTTCACAACGACCCTGTAGGCACTGGCAAGGCAGGATATTGCCCTAAATGTGCCCCAAGAGACAGTCATGGGTGAACAAGTGCTATGCAGTCATTATTAAAATTACTCGTCACCACCAGATCTCTGATCTTCCCATACGGAATAAACATCTGATGCCACTGGGATTTATTGAAATCAGCCTAGACAGAAAATTAAAGACTGGAGAGAAGATGATGCAAAAAAGTATGTTAGCATTTACTTATAGATCATGGTGGACAACTGCCATTATAATAGCTACAGCTGGGTCCATATCAAAGTTGGTAAGGGAACTATTTAAATATTCATTGTCTTGAGCAGTATCAACATTTTACATAAGGCTGGCGGAGCATGCAAGCTTTCCACAACCAGCACAAGAATGGAGCTGGAAACCATAATACTGAATAAAGTTCAGTGTTTTTCCCCGTCAGAACAAAAAACATATTCGCCCTTTCAGCCATGGGGACGTTATAATGTGACGGTCAATCCCAATATCCGTTGGTAAAAGAGTAGCCCAAGAGTAGGCAGTGGAAGGTGATGACTAGTTGCCTCTAGTCTTACACTGCTAAATTAGGGACGGCTAGCGCAGATAGCCCTCGTGTAGTTTTGCACGAAATTCAAAACAAACAAACTGATGAATGGCAAAACATAAAAGAACGTTACGGTAAGGGCATCAACTGGATGTACGTGTCAGGCCATGTATGCAGGGATAAAGCTTAATTAGGAAGCTGATGAGCTCGTACTAATCCTTCCCCCCCTTCCCCTTATCAAATCCAGTACAAAGTACTGGCAGGATGCCGACATCTTCTGTAACAGTAAGATAAAGACATCAACCATGAAAGGTCTTCCTTCACAGCTATTCAGAGGGAATGAGACTTGTATGAAAAAAGTACTGTATCATGTAATTAAGGAAAACAAAAGTTAGGAAATCACTATGGCAGCACACAGTTAAAGAGTCACAGGTAACATCATTAAGGTAACTCTCCTGTCCTCCGACGAGGCAGCTAATTTCCACGTGTGAGGTAAACGCCCAGGGGCGCAACCACTTGGATTGTTACTTCGTACTCAACTCAATAACATGAAATACCCGTTTTTTTAAACCCTGTAGATCAAGACATCACGAAAACCCCACGTGCCAAATAATATGTCCCCCCGGTGGGACGGCGGTAAGTCTACGGAGTTACAAAGCTAAAATTCAGAGTTCGATTCTCCGCGGTGGACACGGCAGATAGCCCAATGTGTGGCTTTGCTCAAGTACAAAACAAACAAACACGCCAAAACATATAGATCATGGTTTCTTGAAATACAGGTGTAATAAACATTGTAAGTCAGAATGTGTGATTAGCTTTGAAAAATAAACACACACAGCTAATAATGTTTTAACTAAACCAATATGAGTTTCCTTGTACACTAACTGAAACATTCAAAGTAAAACTAGATTTAGCAGTAGGTATTTTTTTATCAGAACCACCACTAATATGAGACTATAAATCATCACACTGCACAGAAAACTTAAAAGTCTGAAAATAATTTTGAAAGAAAGACTAATTATAGTTAATCGTGTAATAATGAAAATTAATTCTATTAACTTATATGATGAAATGCAGTAGTATGTCAAAACAATATGGTATATTTGGCGTAAGATATACCGTTTACATTTTGCAATTATTACTTGACATAGCCCCCAGTAGCTTAGCAGTAAGTCTACATGCTTACGACGCTAAAAATCGGGTTTCGATACCTTGTGGTAGGCAGAGCACAGATAACCCATTGTGTGGTTTTGTGCTTAAAACGTACTAACATCAAACAACTATATTAAACAACAACTCAACTGAATATATGCTAACACAGTAGATACTAGCCCTGTGTTACCGAAACTAGTCGACTGTAACTAATGATAAAGATTTTGCCATTAATTGTGACAAAAAAGCGTCTGTTAATATTATAACACAATATTCTTGAAATGAAATTATTAACGAACTACTTGATCTGTGCAAAATATTTTACACGAATTTTCCACAAGAATGTTAATTGACATTTCTGATAGATGGCAGCACTTACAATAAAACACTTTCTCGACTTTTTCCTTAATAGAAACCCATGAGAAATTAAAAATAAACAAATAAAGACCTTATACGAGAAGTAAAATGAATTCGTTCGGGTACAAGGTCCAAGACAAATCAACTTGACTGTTTTACGCTATTTTTTATTATTGTTTGATTCTATAGCATTTAAAATTGAGTCGTGGTTTGAAATTTTAGAATAACGAGCATAAAATAATTGTGCTTCTCTACGGGGTTCAAAGAGGACACAATATATTGATGAAGTTCCTTCATAATCTTCATTTACTCCTATATATTCTACAAGTAGAAGGTCTGAATCCCGTTGGGACACCCGCTCGTGGTACCTAACCACCTGTTCCAAGTTTAGTTCCGCTAGCATGTGAGCCCGGTCGAACTGGATAGGATTTTAGGTCCGATTTTGTTAGACCTGGATATTATTATTATTTCTATGTGTTAAAAATAAACGTAGTCTAGATTTGACATAACAATTTGGTTACAATAAATTTATACTTCTGTAGCCTAAAACCAGAGTTTGGAACAACGCGTCATTTAAATAAAAAATTATTGTAATTGTTTGCTTGTTTTATTGAATATAGCAAAAAGCTATTCTAGGGCTAATAATAAAAGTGAAGACTGTTGACAAAACACAAAATATTTTTATTTACGGAAGGTTCGAAAATTTCGGAATACATTTATTACATCTTCAGCGAAATCTTTAGACCTAAAATTATTTTAAACATTCAAACTTAAAACTCTGTCGTTTGTTAAAAATAGTTATAATGGTCTTGTGCAACTCATAATTTATCATACATTCGTGACATATTCTATTATCCGTTTTTCCTTAGGTTTAACACTTTATTGAATATCTCTCTTTTTTTTTAAGTTAAGCTCAGAGTTACACAATGGGTTATCTGTGCTCTGCCCACCACGAGTATCGAAACCCGGTTTCTAGCATTGTAAGTCCGCAGACATTCCGCTGTGCCACTAGGGGTAGGGCTACTAAATGTCTGAGTAAATTAGTGATTAATGATACTGTAGCATTAGTTAATAAATATCTTTCTAACACTATTTTCAGATTTCGCTGAAGATAGAATAAGTGTGTTCCGAAACGTTCGAACCTTCTGTAAATATGAATGCGTTATGTTTTGTCAAACGTCGTCATCTTTATTATTAAATTTTATTTTCTCCATCATGAATCCAATACTCGAAGGTTATCTACGTTAGCCGTCCTGAAATTAGAAATGACAGACTAGAGGGAAAGTAGCTAGTCAACACTAACCGCCACCAGCTCTTGGGCTACTACTTCGGTGGTGGGATTCGATCCCGCGAACCATAGGTTGCGAGTCAAGTCTTATTACTATAACAATACTACTTTTATCAATGTAGCATGTCATGAATAATATTATGGGGATACTTTTTATGACGTAATATGTATATAAGGATATTATATTCTATTTTTTCTCTCAAAAAAACAAACAAAAAAAACGAGTAACGAGTAATGAATTACGTTTTCACTAATGTGCCCAATATTGTCGAAGACAGAGTAACAGAAAAGTAAACTGGAATATTGGAAATGCTGTTACTGAAAAACTGATCTAAGTTATTTCGCATTCCAGTCAATAATTACGAATGTATTTTTTCACAGAAATTATAATATTTTAATTATGAAAATTATCAATATATCACGCTATATTTCTCGCTTTAAAAATGGCGGTGTAAAATGTTCTCCGAATTATGTTGTTGAAGTTGTTATTCTGTATGTTGTCTGGCCATCCATGTTAAATACTATGTAAAGCTATTGTAATATTATTCTAGAAAAGGGGGGAATAAATAGGTTGGTTAGATATATGGAAACAGTTTGTGGTTCGTTGTTATACGTTTGTTGTAACAGTTTCCAATATTGGGTGGTTTCTTTTGGATTATTAGTTAAAAATATTGGAAAGTTCATTCAATTTAATGATAACAAAAACATTTTATTTCTTCGGCTATAAGTTATACACCTATACTAACGCTAGGCCTAATTTCACAAATTATGCTAAACGTTCATTTCCTAAGTTTCATGCCTAGGTATACAGTTAGCCTGGTTGTGTAGCGACTCATCTTTGATATACAAGTATAAAGTTGGTCTGGTTGTATAGTGACTCGTCTTTGATATGCAGGTATAAAGTTGGTATGGTTGTGTAGTGACTCGTCTTTGATATACAAGTACAAAGTTGGTATGGTTGTGTAGCGAATCATCTTTGATATACAGGTATAAAGTTAGTGGTTGTGTAGCGACTTATTTCTGATCTATAGGTATACAGTTGGTCTGGTTGTGTAGCGAATCATCTTTGATATACAAGTATAAAGTTGGTATGGTTGTGTAGTGACTCGTCTTTGATATACAGGTATAAAGTTGGTATGGTTGTGTAGCGATTAAATTTTGATCTACAAGTATACGTTGGTTTGGTTGTTTAGTAACATATCTTTGATCTATAAGTATAGAGCTTATCTGGTTATGTAGTGACTCATCTTTGGTATACAGGTATAAAGTTGGTCTGGTTGTGTAGTTGCTCATCTTTTATATCTAGGTATAAAGTTGGTCTGGTTGTGTAGCGACCTATATCTGATCTATAGATATAAAGTTGGTCTGTTTGTGTAGTGGTTCATTTTTGATCTACAAGTATACGTTGGTCTGGTTGCTTAGTAACTTATATTTGATCTATACGTATAGAGCTTATCTGGTTATGTAGTGACTTATCATTGATATACAGGTATAAAGTTGGTCTGGTTGTGTAATTACTCGTCTTTGATATATAGGTATAAAGTTGGTCTGGTTGTATAGTGACTCATCTTTGATATAGAGGTATAAAGTTGGTCTGGTATGTAGTGATTCAGTTTTTATCTACAAGTATACGTTGGTCTGGTTGTGTAGTAACTTATCTTTGATTTATAAGTATAGAGCTTATCCGGTTATGTAGTAACTCATTTTTGATGATACAAGTATACGTTGGTTTAGTTGTGTGATAACTCATCTTTGATATACAAGTATACGTTGGTTTAGTTGTGTAGTAACTCATCTTTGATCTACAAGTATATGTTGGTTTAGTTGTGTAGTAACTCATCTTTGATCTACAAGTATATGTTGGTTTAGTTGTGTAGTTGTGAGTAAGTCATGTTTTATCTACAGGTATACAATCCGTGCCAGTGTAAATTACTTGTACCTGATGATGACAAAACCTTGTCGAAACGTTGTACATTTGCTGTTATGTTAAACTTATGTTAAAGTTTTTCTTTCAAGCCGTCTCCAGCCATTATTAGTTATGTAGTTGATCACTAAGCGGCGCCACTGCTTTAATGACACGAAAAGAATGTACTACAGTAACACCTTCCCTTATTAAGACCACCTGGAGTTGAAAACCAAATCACGGGATTTAAGTATATTTATAAATAGAGGTATGATATTTAAAGTTTCTAAGCATATTAATTTTTCATGAATCTCTTGAATTATCCCAGAATTTTTGAACTAGGTAGAAAATAACATAAGTATCATCTTTTCATCTAATGACTAAATGCCACACTATTCAAAATATACTAAAGTAATATTTTTGTTTTTGAGTAAAAGGTCAAAAACTTTGTTTGTTACACTTCATGAAAAGGTATTCTAGGGCTATATTTGACTTAGAAGTGACAGGCTAGATGGAAGACAGCTTAGTCAACACCATCCTCCCCAACTTTTGGGCTACTCTAATAGAATGGTGCGATTGACTGAATGGGCGAGCACGTTTAGTGAAAGGATTCGAACCCGCGACACGCAAATTGCGAGTCGAGCGCCTTAGCCATCAGACCATTTCCATATTTTGCACAAAGACCATAGACGTTAGGAAAGATGCACAATCGGGAATTTTGCTTGAAACCAAAACCTTTCACCCGCGGAGGCTTTATATTGTGACGGTCAATCCCACTAATCTTGGTAAAAGAGTAGCCCAAGAGCTGACGGTAGGTGGTGTTGACTATCTGATCTGCCTTCTCTCAAGTCTATCACTGCTAAATTAGGGACGGCTAGCGCAGGTAACAATCGTGTAGCTTTGCACGAAATTCAAAATAAACCAAATCAATCTTTCCCAGGGTTGGAAATGGCCCGGAAATCAATGTGCAGTGATTTCTTGAATAAAGATATAACATTTTGAAGGTACTAAAATCTGTCTTTTATTTGCTTAATAAACGCTTTGAGTTTGAGTTTGTTTTGTTTGGTATGAATTTCGTGCAAAGCTACACGAGGGCTATCTGCGCTCGTCGTCCCTAATTTAGCAGTGTAAGACTAGAGGGAAGGCAGCTAGTCATCACCACCCACCGTCAACTTGGGCTACTCATTTACCAACGAATAGTGGGATTGACCGTCACATTATAACGCCCCCACGGCTGAAAGGATGAGCATGTTTGGTGTAATGAGGATTCGAACCTGCGACCAACAGATTGCGAGTCGACCGCCCTAACCAGCTGGCCATGCCGGGCTGTTGAGTTTGAGGATGAGGCGATAAATTTGCAATAATCAACATCATTTGAATTTTAAAAATGAGTTTCAAAAAATGTAACAGCTGTAAACCAATTCAATGAAAGATAACTTGTATAAATATATTTATATATTCAACATATATTTCACTCACTATGATATATATCTTACAAAAGCTGAGAACTTCATATTTTAAATAATTCAAATACATAAACTTGTCTTAATAACCTGACGATAAAAATAAAGAACAAATACCTCACATGGAATGTTCACTTCAATACAAAAGTAATCAGATTCTCATAGATAATAAACCAAAATTAATAGGTTTTCGTGATGTATACAAAGAATGAAAATAGAAAAGGTTTAGGCCTGGCTTGGACTAGCAGTTAACGTGCTCAGGTTGTGAATTCGAGGATTCAAAGTTCGCGTCCTGTTACAACAAAAAGACGCTCCCTATTTTGGGGACTAGAGTACATTATAATAATGACGGTCAAATTCCAATACCCAGTTAGACAAGAGTAGCCCTAGATTTGCTGTTAACTAGCTGCTCCCTCTAGCCCATCAGTTCAAAATTAGCACTTGTGTTGCTTTACGAGAATATCTAGAACAAATAGAAGGTTCACAGTGCGGAACCGGCATTTCAAAATATGGTAAAACACCAGATTTTCAGTTCGAAACGGAGTTCCCAGTCTTCTAAAATCTTCTACAAATCAGGTAAATACATAACAACTCCAACAGTTAATAACCTCGTCCTATGATTGTGATTTAGTCGTGATTAGTGTGATATATCCCATTCTTCTATAATTTTATTATGGCCTATTTTATTTTATAGTCTTTCTAACACTTATTTAGTGTTCATCTTCTTAAAATAACCGAACAAACAAAATATGTTACTTGTACATATATATACAATTAAAAAATTTAAAAACTGAAATCCTCTTAATCAAAACTACACATCAAATTACCTTTCACATCTGTGACTTTCATACACAGAAATCTGTAATGTACGGTATGATATGATAAGAATACACTGTTGAAACACACAAATAAAGTATTTGGTAGATTACAATCGTATCAAACGTTTAAATCATGCTACTTTGTTTTATTTTATGTGGTATATTATAGTTAATGAGATATTCAAAACACAAGCACGAAAGTTTAAATATACATCTGTTCTAGTAGTGCTGGCTGACTAAACTTATTTCATCTCTTACGATTTACAAATAAAACTTAAGATGTCATACAGTTGGTTGTCTCAGAATACACTGCAAATATCCAGACTTATTTCATTACCAGTAATTAATTTTATAAGAAAACAGCAGAACGATAGTTCCAAAACATATTACACCATCATCTCTTGTCAGGCAAGCAAGACCGATTTGTTTAATTTTGTACAAATATAAATTTACTGTTAGAGTTTGTTTTCTTCATAAATCTTACATACAGCAGTTATCAGTACACATAGACTAGACCTCAATTATAGCTAACTGTTATATATCTTTTTACCACACTCTTCTTTCGTAGTTTTAGGCTTGTAGTAATCTGCATTCCAAAGATTTACTGCTTAAAACAATGTTGCTAACACGTTGAATTTCTACTCAGAACAATGCAAGACATACGTAATACATTATGGATTAATAAAGACTTGGGTTTCATAAGTATGAGTGAGTGCACGTTAAGCAGTGGAGCGGTGTCGTTTGAAGTTTTTTGCTGCTTTACTTTAAACTACTGACGATCAGTGCTCGCTAAATGTTGGTATCACGTGGTATACGACTATCGTCCATCGTGCTATCCTATCGTAATGGGACAGCTGCCTCGTCGGCATTTGCATTTTCTTTAATGTTCTCTAGAAGTTTAAGGAGTTCTTGCAAATTTATAGCATCTCCAGCGTTATTTCCAAATATTTCCAAGATTTTATCTGGATCAGGAATTGTAGCAGCTGTAGCAGTCGTTAAAACTACTATCAAAGTAAAACACACAAAAAGCAGAAATTTTCTTTCCATTCTGTCAAGTATTCTTTTCTCTTACCGTCTTTAGAACTGCACTCAAATGTAGACGAAAATGAGTGATATCAAGCTATATATATACAGAATTTTAGAAATGAATTTGTATGACAGGTTCAATACATACTCGGAGACATCCATGAACAGCGTTTACAAACCAATTGTTATTTTAATACCTTTCTTTCACAATATGTTTTTATTATAATATAATACACTGAGGTTTTTGTGAGAAATAAAAAAATGCTATTGTAAATAACACGTAAAACATCAAGGATTCCCGTTTCTTTGTTTCCACATCCTGAAACAGTGATGTTGTTTCAAAATGATAAGAGGATGGATTATACAATCAAACGGAAACTATTGAAAGATCCGCCTCTTGTTGAATTCGTTTTGTTATAGGAGTATATATTACACAACCTTTAGTGACACATTGTATTTCAATATCAGAAAAATGCTTTCTTCGTCGTACGTAGTTGTTTCATAACATATACATTTGTGCATCACAACTTTTCACTTACAGTTTCCGCGCCAAGCAGGACGCTGACGTAACTCGTATCGTGAAGAGCCGAATACCATTTGTCAATTTCTATTCTTCCTCTTCCAAAGTTACCTATACTCTCTTATTTCCTAATTTATATCATTGATGTTCCCAATAACAAAACGCTTTAAATATAAATTAGAAATAATGTCTGATTGTTAGATTTGTGTGTGTTTTTTTCACTTTACTGTTTTTTTATTTATATTACCTGCTGCGATTTTCGTTAGAGTTAGTGTATACCGTTAGGTGTAGTTTTCAGTAACTTTTTGTCTTCTCGCTAATTGGTTTGAATTATCTTTCGAATAGATACTAACTGGCTAAAAATTCATGAGTCATGTGACAGGTTTGTTGTTGAATTTCGCGCTAAAGCTGCTCGAGGGCTATCTGCGTTAGCCATCCCTAATACTGAAGTAATAGACAAGAGCTAATCAGCCCAAATCACTCACCGTCCACTTTTAGTCTACTCTTTATTAACAAATAATAGGATTGACTGCCACATATAACGCCCACTCAGCTGAAAGGGTGAACATGTTTGGTGATGAGGTATCTCTCCTGCGACACGTACATTACGATTCAAACGCCCTAACTATCAGACCATGCCAGACCAATATGCATGGTACACCAGCCTTTCTAACTAAGACCCAGGATCAAATCCCAGCCACTGCCATCACAAACAGAACTTCCCTGAAGACGGCAGCAAGGTAGAAGCCGAAAAGTAGAATTTAAACCAATTAATAAATATCATCTAACAATAATTATACCTTTCTGATTGTATAGGCTGGTAATCATGACAACAATATTACCTGGGTGTTTGAACTTCGTATTTTTCTTATATATACGTAGTACTACTATTCGTATTTTTATTATATACGTACTACTACTCTTCGTAGTTTTCTGTATACACGAGGACGTCACAAACTATCACGCTAGTGTATCTGAAGGTATTTTGTGGTTGTAACGAGTAAAGTGTACAAAATATAATTTTAAATAATATAGCTTCAGGTATCTTTGAACTGTATAGCAAAATGTACACAATTACATGGTATTAAATTTCGAGAGGAAAAAAAAAGGTGACGTGTATTACATGACTTTACAACTATCTGTTACTTTACTGAACTTTCATAATCCAAAAAGTAAATAATCAAAGTCAGACACAAATTACTTCTAAATCACCAAATATGCTCACCCTTTCAGCTGAGGGGTTAAGGTAGTCGAACTGCTTATCTATACACATATATCACCCAGTTGTCAAAATCGTCAAGCTTTTTACTTTTTATCTACTTACACGCAATAAACACGTGTTTAATCGTCGAACTGTTAATTGTTAATCTACTATCGTATAACATAAACTTATGAAAATCGTTGTTTAACAACTTACAACAACCACATATTTAGATCATCAACCTGTATGTTTACTTATAAACATACTCGTGTCGAAATATTTGTCTACTTACAAACAACCAAGTGTTAAATTCGTTAAACTGTTTGTCTACTTACAAACAACCAAGTGTTAAATTCGTTAAACTGTTTGTCTACTTACAAACAACCAAGTGTTAAAATCGTTAAACTGTTTGTCTACTTACAAACAACCAAGTGTTAAATTCGTTAAACTACTTCGTTTGTCTACTTAAATACAACCAAGATGTGGAACTAAACCTCCTTGGTTCACGTTCCATTACTGCCAGAAACAAACCCCGCTCCGCACTTTGGAACTATGGGTACGTTATAAGAGTGACGGTCAAATCCTACTATTCAGTCTGACAAGAGTAGCCCAAGAGTTGGCGGTCGATGGTGTTTACTAGCTGCCTTCCATTTAGATTGTTAGTTTGAAATTAGGGACATAGCCCTCGTGCAGCTTGTGAAATAACGACGAAATTTTAAAGTTCGTGTCATGATTTAACAAAGCTTTCTGTGAAAGTAACAGATAAATCCGTCATGTTTGTGAATGAAGTTGAGTAATAAAACGCACACAATACTTTGTTTATGGCCAGCAACGTGTGAATTATGTTGATGGTTTTAGCAGTTAAAAATATATTTCAGCTACGTGTCGCAGGATCGATACCTCTCGAGTAGCTTTGCGCAAAAATTCAAAACAAACAAGCCGTTTAGAAATGTACATTAGTGATAATGACACAGAACAGGTATACTACCCAAGAACTTCCTTCTGTGTTATTGAACAGATGGAACGTGAAACTAAATATAATCAGACTGATCAGAAATTATAAAAATGTCTATATTAACATAATGTGAATGAAGTAAAGTAAAACACATACAATACTTTGTTTATGGCCAGCAACGTATGATTAGGGTTAAGGCACTCGACTCGCAATGGCTACTGTTATACAAGCCACATTAGATGGGTGAAATGCAAAAATGTTCATTTTTAATTCAGTACGAGAGACAATGTTATATGTTGAGCAAAAGTTTTAGTTTCAAGCAAAGTTCCCGAATGTGATATATATATATTACTATGCAGTGATGGCTTTTGTGTAAAATGTAGGGCCTAGCATGGCCTAATGATTAGGACTCTCGGCTCGCAATCTGCGGGTCGCGTGTTCGAATCCCAGGCACCGAATGTGATCGCCCTTCAGCAATGGGAGTGTTATAATATGACGGGCAATCTCACTATCTGTTGATAAAAGAGTGGCCCAAGAGGTGGCGGTGGGTGGGGTTAACTAGCTGCCTTCCCTCTAGCAACCACTTCTAAGTTATTATCGGCTAGCGCAGATAGTCCTTAATAAATTATTCCCCAGTCATATTTTGTTCCATTATTATAATGTAGGAAACAGGTTTAAAAAAAACCGAAATCTCTGCCTTGACTTGTGTACAGTACAGCAAGACTTTTAAATTGTATAAAAATAATTTGACTGTTTTAACTTTCATATATACGAGTGAGAATTAGGGAGTATGATCGGCGACTGTAATCTAATCAAAATCGAAATTCAGCACAGCTTTCGTCACTGTTTTATCTAACAAATGTCAAGTCTCTGGTGTCTGTATTTCGTTGAAAATCGGGATGAGTAGCTGTTGGGTCATGGCAGGGTTTTAACGTGTACATTGCTATAGAATGTGAACCTAAACATATTACATCAGCCCACGATATGTTAGAATCGTTCTCAGCTGTCCTAAGCAATGTTGCCAAAGAAGCGTACAAAAAAAAAAGAACAAAAAACATAAAATCAGGTTTCGATAGCCCATTGTGTATCTTTGTATTTACACCAAAGAAACAAACGTAACTCATAAGGAGGTGTCATAAAAACTTTTCTAAGAATAAAGCATCTCGTATACCCTAATTATACTTAGTTTTCTTTATCGCAGGGTAATGCAGGAAGTTCGAGTTTATCGAATTAAAATATACCTGCTCTGGTGCTTAAAACACAACAAAGACGCATGAAAAACACAATTTCAAGAAGAAAATATTCTAAATCATACCCTAATTACTTATTGTTTTGTTTTATGTAGTTTACTGCAAAAGTCAAAGGCTTTTGATTTGAAGCATTCTACTGCAGTGCGTGTGTATTTTAAATCACAACGAGGTGACAAACGAAATGCAATACGCACATATATATATTTATATGTATAATACGTTTACAGTTTCTTTCATTGTAACATGAAAGAGGAAATTGTGAAATAAAATCATCTGTTTTGGTCTCGGTTATTAAAGCATAAGGTGATATAGAAAATACAATTTATAAAAAAAATAAATAAGATCATAAAAAAAGGGTATCTTGAGTTAATTTTGAATAGTGAGGAACTTTCAATATTTATTATGCGCTAAACGAGAGCCCTTAAAGCAGATTGGATAAAAAAAGTCCAATTTCTGGATCCTTGTTTTAGCATGCCAATCTATAGATCTGTGGATCTGATGTTCTCGTCCCATTGAAAAAAAAAGGAAGATAAAAACACGGACTATACACTTTGATTCCTTGGATGTTCGAGTAGTCCAGGGTTGGCGGTGAGTAATGTTGATTAGCTCCCTTCCGTCTTGTCCATCAATTCAAAATTTGGGACGACTAACACAGGTATCCATTGAGTAGCTTTGCGCGAAAAACAAAATTAATCATTCTTTGATTATATTATTCTCCTCTTTTTGTATGCTAAAATGCAAGAAACTGGAGCCAATGATGTGAAATACAGGGGTATAGTGGGGCCGATATTATTATATTTATTTAAAATACCTCCTCGTTAGAATATGTGGTAAAAACTACACCTTAATAACAATAATTAATTTTGGAACGATGATTAGTGTACAATTTAATTGTAAGTATTGAAAAATACACTTCCGTCAAATACCACGTATGCGTGTTTTAGTGAAAACGCTTCCCTAAATTTCCATACATAACATTTTATTTACCAGGAACGCCCACTATTATTCCATATCAAGTATTGAATGAATATCAGAACTTTCAGGTAGAAACACTGAATGATGAGGGTTAGAGCCTTAACAGATAAATCATGCCAACAGAAACAGATAATATTCTTGTAGATGACGGAGTATAAACACTGAATGATGAGGGTAAGGAGCCTAAACATTAAATCATGCCAACAGAAACTTTTGAATCATTTGTAGATGAGGTGAAAGGTTGAGTCTTCTCTGATTGTAGTTAATTTATCTCTTATTAATAAAAACATCTTTGACATTATTTAATAATTATAACATTTAATAAAAGAGTGGAAAAATGTTTATTACAGAACATTTACTTAACTAAATGTAGGGGGAAATCTACTTCTATCACTTCATGCGGCTTTTGGTACTGAATATGATGTTTATAGCCCAATCAAGCCTTAAAAGAGAAACACTATCTCAAAAAGTACCATAATACTGTTTTTACGTATTCTATCATTTGGCGGGTTCTTTTAGATTATTTGGTAAAAATAATGCTAAGTCCAGTCCGTGTGACGATAACTAATTCATTTCTTTCGTTAATAATATTTAATACAGGTTACTTTCACTTTGACATAAATTGTACGCCTAAGTTCACAAATTTCTATAGTTTTAGTATATAAATTCTCTAAACAATGTAACATTTAACATTTTTTGTTTATCGTATTAGCTAAGCTATACACTAAGCTATTTGTGCACATTTTAATTGATTTAGGGACAGTAACAACGCAATAGTGCACATTTTGATTGATTTAGGGACGGTAAAAACGCAATAGTGCACATTTTGATTGATTTAGGGACAGTAAAAACGCAATAGTGCACATTTTGATTGATTTAGGGACAGTAAAAACGCAATAGTGCACATTTTGATTGATTTAGGGACAGTAACAACGCAATAGTGCACATTTTGACTGATTTAAGGACAGTAAAAACGTAATAGTGCACATTTTGATTGATTTAGGGACAGTAAAAACGCAATAGTGCACATTTTGATTAATTTAGGGACAGTAAAAACGCAATAGTGCACATTTTGATTGATTTAGTTGCTGCTCCAAGCGAACACAAAACAAGTAGAAATAGTAAAAATGTTTGCAAGATATATTTCCTATATACATAAACTTATTTTTGTATGCTAGAGAAAGGCAGTTAATTTTTATATTATGCTCATTATCTTACCGCCTTTTATGAACTGAAAAAACCCACCGTGACTCAACGGTATATCTGGAGGCTTATAATGCTGATAACCGAGTTTTGATACCCGTGGTTTGGGTTTAGCACAGATAGCCTATTATGTAGCTTTGTGCTTACCAAAAAAAACCACAACAACAAACAAACAAGATTTCAAAAGACAGCCAACCACACTATTACTATGACAACAGCAATTATTCAGCCTTTAAAAAAACGCGCCTCCAATATTCCTGAAAATTACTGTGTGACAAACAAGTAAATAAATGTTCTAAAAAGCGAAACAACAACTTGTAACATATCGTACAAAAACAGCTTAAGAAAACCTAATATAGCTTTAGATGGTTTAACTATGTAAGCATCGGCATGTTGTGGTCAGCTAACTCCATCGTCAACAAGATAATTATCTGTTTCTATTGGCATGATTTATCTGTTAAGGCTCTAACCCTCATCATTCAGTGTTTATACCCCGTCATCTACAAGAATATTATCTGTTTCTGTTGGCATGATTTAATGTTTAGGCTCCTAACCCTCATCATTCAGTGTTTATACTCCGTCATCTACAAGATAATTATCTGTTTCTGTTGGCATGATTTATCTGTTAAGGCTCTAACCCTCATCATTCAGTGTTTCTACTCCATCGTCTGCAAGATAATTATCTGTTTCTGTTGGCATGATTTATCTGTTAAGGCTCTAACCCTCATCATTCAGTGTTTCTACAGTCGCATAGTTTATTATTATAAATGTATCTAATTTT
>NW_013742447.1:0-9670 GCF_000517525.1 Limulus polyphemus | reverse complement strand
TTTTTTTTTTTTTTGCTCCATGCCCCACCTCACAAAAGTTGATGCTTCCTTCATATAAAAACAAATTTGGTGTTGTAAATGTATAATAATATAATGTACAATTTAGAAATTTACCAAAATTTCCCATCCAAATGAAAAATTTTTATTTTAGCACTTTCAAATTGCCCCCCCCCCTTCGTGGGGCTTGCGTTCACGTTCAGAAATCACTGCTATAGAGTATTAAGGGACCACTGTGTTTAATAACCGTCAGTTTGTTCATTCCGGCATTTTCATCTTGACACCGGATCAAAGACATCTTTAGAGGTTATTAGTTTTCAGAGGTAAAGAGCTGTCAAAAGTGTCGCTTATCTGTGGTGACATGAAAAGCTGGACAAATTACGTGTTCCTTCCCTGAATGAACAGAATCTATTTACTCTACATAAAGTCCATTAAATACAGACCACTTTCCTTCAGTGTTTACCGATACGAAAGTATTTATTGAGTATCTATCTTTTTTGTGTGCTTTAACGTACCTGTATTTAGAATGTGTGAAACCTACCTCTTACCAAACACCAACGAAGCTTGTATCTGTTCGTGACCTTGTCGAACTCGACACACCGTCAAAGTATGTCTCTTCACCCCAAATATTCTCATAACATTATTACTTGAGTTCTTATTATTAGACAAAAAACACAGAATAAAACTGTCGCATTAAAGAATTAATCTTTTAAACACATTGAAATAACTGAGAAAAGGCACGAAAGCTTCCAAGATACAAATATTATACAAACAAAAAAACTGAACGTTAATTGAGTCAAATAACGAAAATAGATTCGTTAAATCTACCAACTAATGGTAGACCACCGAAAAACTCAAATGATAATGATCTTGATGGGAGACTTCTATGGTTTGTATCTGCCCAAGTTTTACTTTATACTATCACCAGTCTTTGCTGTTTCTAAAGATTTGATATTCATCATAGCTAAACTGAAAGTACCAAATATTGTAAACGGAATGAATTTCCAGCCTTTTTTTTCTTCTTATCAAAATAGAAAGGAAACGTTTGTTTATGTATTGATTTCCATGAGCTTTTAAAATGAGTTTACTGGACGGTTTTGGTTATTGTTAAGCTGTGTCATTCAAAACCTGTTTTTATTTTTAATAGTTCAGAATTTTTTTTCTGTTAACTTATTATTCTATGTAATTTAAGAAATAAAACCACTTTTATTGTTTCTGTTATTGTTGTAAGGGGAGTATTAGCGGTTGAGAAAGGTTATTAAGCTAAGAAATGTAATAAAAAACAGGTAAGATGGGTGAGATTGTGGGTTGAAAATCAAAGAGAAACCTTGAATAATCGAACGTTTTCTAGTAATCACGCAATAAATGAATGTCACCATGAAAAATATTTTTGACAATTACCCGTGTAACTGATTTTATGAATAAGGATAAACGTTAAGAAAACGCGAATCTGACAACCATGACAACCCGGAAATGTTTAGATTAGCTTTTGAACGAATGTTGCACGTAATGGTTGGAGACGGCTTGAACGGGTAATGACGAAAAACTTTAATATAAGTTTAACATAACTTATATTAAACATATAACATATATGTTGCACGTGTGTTATTCGCGTTTTGCCAAACAACGGTAATAAATGATAGAAGTCAGAAAGCTATATATAAAGAGGTTAAAAAGGTTTTGTTTAAAAGGGGAAACTATAATGTGTATTCGTAAAGTAAAATGAAAATATCATAAGAAAATCAATTAGCAAGAAAACGTGAATTGGAAAAGAACTAAAAAACGATAAAATAGAAACATGCAAAAATTATCATATGTAAATATTAGGAATATGAGATGGTTTTGGTAAGTTGGAAGTGAGATGGTTGGGGTAATCGGGAAATGAGATGGTTGGAGTAATTTGGAAGTGAGTTGTTTGAGGTAGTTGGGAAGTGAAATGGTTGAAGTAATTTGGAAGTGAGTTGTTTGAGGTAGTTGGGAAGTGAGATGGTTGGGGTAATCGGGAAGTGAGATGGTTGGATTAATCGGGAAGTGAGATGGTTGGGGTAATCGGGAAGTGAGATGGTTGGATTAATCGGGAAGTGAGATGGTTGAAGTCATTTGGAAGTGATATGGTTGGATTAATCGGGAAGTGAGATGGTTGAAGTAATTTGGAAGTGAGTTGTTTGAGGTAGTTGGGAAGTAAGATGGTTGGGGTAATCGGGAAGTGAGATGGTTGAGGTAAATGGGAAGTGAGATGGTTGAAGTCATTTGGAAGTGAGTTGTTTGAGGTAGTTGGGAAGTAAGATGGTTGAGATAAATTGGAAGTGAGATGGTTGGGGTAGTTCGGAAGTGAGATGGTTGGGGCAGATGGGAAATGAGCTTGTTGAAGTAATCGGGAAGTGAGATGGTTGAGGTAATCGGGAAATGAGATGGTTGGGGTAGTTGAGAAAAGTAAGCCAAGGCTACAATAATAAAAAATTGAGTTTGAAGTAAGGCATAGATATCAGACGAGATGTCTTGAAGTCCATCACGTGTGAGAAACTTAATGAATGTTATTAGGTTTGTGAATTTGTTGGAAGTAAGGCTTGAGTTTGCAAACTTTTTGAGTAAATTCGTTAAAATGCTGGATTTATTACCGAATTATGTTCGTTGTGTATCGAAAACATAAGATGAATAGTGCCTGGGGATTACACTAGATATTACACGTTAAATGTGTGAAAACATAAGATGAATAGTGCCTAGGGATTACACTAGATATTACACGTTAAATGTGTGAACACATAAGATGAATAGTGCCTAGGGATTACACTAGATATTACACGTTAAATGTGTGAACACATAAGATGAATAGTGCCTAGGGATTACACTAGATATTACACGTTAAATGTGTGAAAACATAAGATGAATAGTGCCTAGGGATTACACTAGATATTACACGTTAAATGTGTGAAAACATAAGATGAATAGTGCCTAGGGATTACACTAGATATTTTACGCTAAATGTGTGAAAACATAAGATGAATAGTGCCTAGGGATTACACTAGATATTACACGTTAAATGTGTGAAAACATATTTTATATTTTAATTCAAATCTACCTCACGATCCCCTTGATCTCAATATAAGAAATATGAAAGATTGTAAGGCTCTTTAAAAATGCAACTTAATCACAGGGACAATGTCTGCAAAGTATAAATAGCAATGGTAAAAGAAGAGTTGATAACAATATTATCATTTCGTGCGTCGTCAAGCTCACTTATATCACGTGTCTAAGTTCAGATTTTCTATATAAGCATTTCGTCAGTTTTCTGCCGTACTTTAAAGGATATACGTAAGATAATTTTTTCGCATGATATTTATCATGATATCATGATATTTAGCTTTGAAGAAGTTTTGTAATTAACTTGTACCAACTGTTCACCAAGATTTCTTTCTGTCGCCACTGTGGCGCCAGTTGTTGACAAAGACGGTTTCTTCTCCACTTGTATACTATCGAACGTCTTTCCGCTGTGTGTATCATACGAGTCTTTTAATGATATTTCCTCGTTTGCCTACTTCTTAACGTTTGAGGGACAATGGTTATATTCTTGATGCTTACATTTACATAATGTTATAAGTTTCAAGTCACTTATAATAATTAACACAATATAATGTTCGCTCAACTAAATTTCTTTTGTCATAAGCATAAAATATTTCAAATAATTTTCAAAAGCACTTTTGTCAACAATGGTAGTTCTTTGTATTGAAATTGAAGTTTGGGTTACAATCTCTTATATCCCGGTTTTGTTGATGGCTTTCATTTGCATATCATTTGTATAATTACTTAGACTAATGTATAAATGTACATACATCGTCAGACAGATTTATAGTGATGTGGAATGGTATTTTTGAAAGAAATTCAACTTACAATCTTTTTTTGTTCACTCAGTATTTTGAATTGATTTTTTTATTTTAAAATTGTATGTTTACTTAGCTAATAAGGTGGTCCGACTAGTTGATTAGTATGATGTCGTCATTTAAATCTTATAAACTTAATGAACAAAATGTACATGAACATTTTTAGAAAAGTTTCTCATTCAAGTAATTCATGATAACTTAGACATCCGCTTCAAAATTGCAGAGAACAAGATTTTTAGCTGTTATTGCCAGTTTTACCATTCTCCCAATCATAACATTTTGAACCTTCTAACGTCAAAATTTAACATAGAAATAAATTTTAGAGCATAATTTTCTTTTTAAAAACGAGAAATGTTCTACAATTCTAGCCAACTCATAAGCAGTTATATTAAACAACATATTCTATGAGTATTACCTCCTCCATCGAAGATGGGTGGAAGATATGTTTTACCCCTGTGTGGGTTTTTTGTCAGCAAGGTTTCTCAAAAACGACTGAATGGATTTTGACAAAAACTTGGTATAAATTACCCAATTTAAAACTGATTAGTTTTTGAGGTGTCAAGATCACAGCAAGGTCACGAAAATCCAAAAAATCCCTAGCTGTTAACATGGGAACTGATTTTTCCCACTATTTTTTCTCTGTAACTCTGTCACATATTTATTACTATACATAAAATAATGGAAGTTCATATACGAAAGACAAACTCATAAAACCTATTAATAGCTATAAACCTAATAAATAGAAAATAAGATCATGATTGGGATATTTTTTCTCGCTGATGTATTCTAAATAAGCAACTATACACGGTTTGTTTCCTGGAAGTACTTGACGTGAATGATCTATACATGGTTTTTTTCCTGGAAATACTTGACGTGAATGATCTATACACGGTTTGTTTCCTGGAAGTAGATGACGTGAATGGTCTATACACGATTTGTTTCCTGGAAGTAGATGACGTGAATGATCTATACATGGTTTGTTTCCTGGATGTAGATGACGTGAATGATCTATACACGATTTGTTTCCTGGAAGTAGATGACGTGTATGATCTATACATTCTTTGTTTCCTGGAAGTACTTGACGTGAATGATCTATACATGGTTTGTTTTCTGTAAGTAGATGACTTGAATGATTTATAATGTAACGTTTTCCCTAATTTCAGTGGAATTCTATTTCTCCTCAATAATGATAGCTTAGGCTTTATTCACTATCTGGATACAATTAACCTGTAGACAATATGAAATAAGAAGAATGAATGGTTGATAATTAAATAAAGCAATAGACTAAACAGCAGTTAACTCAGTATAGAGAATTTTCTAAGCCTAATTAATACAAAACTTTCATTCTTCTCCTAATTTTTGTTGAAAAACAATTCAGACTGCTAAAACCAGAATAATATATTTTTCTTGCAAGGTATATAAATTACACAATACGATCAGCTAATTACAAAGGCATACTTGGTACTTCTGAGTGTAAAAGTTAAATATATAAAACAGTATCTTTGCCACTAATTTGAAAACATAAGAGGATTATTATATTTATTCTACATAGATATCGAAAAACGTTGAAACTTTAACATTCATATGTATAGTAGTTAAGTAGGCTATATTAAATGATTTTAGTTATCCAAATCAGCGAGTCATTTGACAGTTACAGACGATGAAATTCGCAATGAAAATGCGTGTATCAGAACTACATTGTGACGTAATTTGGTTTTCACATAAATAATGATGTCACAAAAAGTTTATCGTTCTTTAGGAAGGGTCTATAACAGCCCTTTCCAGCACAAAATATTCATACACTCAAATCACAAAGATCTGTTCAGATCTGGAATTTCTAAGACAAGAGATCCTTTGCATTTAATGACATTGGAGAAAAAAAAAGAAATATGGATCTACTTGGAGCACTAGGACTATCCAGAAATAGACCTGCGACAAGTCGTACCCACGTTGTATTAAGCAAAGAGCTGCAAGTGTACGAGGACTGCTTTCCCAGCACCCGTTTCAACAGTCCAGAAATCTATAGACGCTGCATCAGGACACTTGGCCGGTATGTCTTTGTACGGATCAGTATGAATACACGTTTTATTCATTGACAGTTTAATGAGCATGTAGAGAAAGTAACTTATGTACAAGTGACTTGTGTCGTTTTTCCAGATTATGTTGTGTATTGTTGCCTAGAACACGTGGGTGATTTTTGCCACGTTTTTTTTTTGTGTGTTTGTGGATTCTCATCTAGGATGAGTTATCGACAGCATACAGTGCGTAATGGTGTGCTTTCGACATTAGAACCTTATGATGGAATATTTTGCAGTGGATATTACGTATTAAGGCTATTATCGAGATGCACAGTCCTCAGACAGTGTATGAACTGATGTAGTGACTGTAACGAAGCAGTAAGGATCCAAGTTTGTTTCAATAAAACATATTCAATTTCTGAATAAGTGCATTAACTTTATTTTTTCATCGTGATACTGAGAAATAAGGCTTATAATGTTACGTTTTCTTCTAACTTCGCTTTTTTCATTATTACTTCTATTGACTAAATGCAGCGCGAGAACAAAGTTAATAAATGCATGTTAAACGTATAAATTCTTGTCAAATTTTATCTTACGTTTGCTAAACTTTTTTAAGCATGAATGTGTTTAAGTTGAATTGTATTTACAAAGGTAATGTGTTGTATATTTTGGTATAAATGTCTGTTAACAACTTGTGGTCAAGCATTCCAACTTTTATATCTGTTAAGTAATATATTTTAAAAGAAAAAACATTTTTTTTTTAGTTTCTTTCCAAAAGGCGTCATTTGTAAGTTACGTATAAATATATTTAGTTATCTTAGCCACAATTCGTAATTTAAGTAATATTTTGGGCATTCCATTAAAAACAACAATAAAAAAACACTGTCTTTATTAATTCCTTAAACTGAATTTCACAGTTACAGTTGGGTGTGAGTAATCATTCACTGAGAGTGCAATTACGAACATTTTGAAAGAAGAATACACATCATATAAGGCAATTATGTTTAGCACAAGAAATAACAAGTATTTTTCTTTAACTTATGAAGTTTTTAAAGACAGAGAATTAATTGTTCAGTGAACTCTGAAAAAAACTTTTCAAGTGATGTTTCCTCACATCAGGACCGCTCCTCTTTGGCATGTTATGTTGCTAGTTCCTCCATATTTTGTCTTTGAACATCACTATCAGTGATCTGGCCTTTTCTCCAATCAACTAACTTTCTGGTACGTCTGTGTGACTCAAGACGTGCTTGGGCGGATCTAAATAAACAATAAAAAATATCTAAATTAACATAAAAACATTACCATTATTTTGCTATTACTCACTTTTTTTTTTCGAAATTCAACAATAAGAAATCCAGGTTGTTACTGTTACTACTTATAAATAAACTGGAAGTACACTGGTGGAAAACATTATTGCGTCACTCAATTGTTTCACACTTTTCTTAATTCCTGTAATTTTTTACGAGATTGCGCATTGTGGAAATGACAGAAATAGTGTCACACGGTTATAGATATTGTGTGGCGTAAGCTGACTCATATTTCAGCCATCCACCGTAATATATGCAACAAACCAACCGTGACAGCGTATTACAGCAGACGATCAACAAATAATCGGAAATACAAAATATTCCCTGTGTAAGAAAACCTAGATTTAAAGATAACACCATTAATGTAATTTTAAAAGAGTGGTTACATAGTCTTTTTCTTGTTTTAATATTTGGTTGTTCTTCCTCTAGCCTTGATAACTGCTTGTATATATATAAAATCAATACATACTACATGTTTCGACAGAACACTGGTCTGTCTTCTTCAGGTATGATACAAATCCAAACAAAGAGGTTTATATCCAGAGCAAAATGTCTCTAGGGACTATGGGTAATAGGATGTTATCAGGTGACGACAAAATATTATGACATGGTTATTACTTAAAGGAATGTCAGAGAGAGGGAGAGCTAGGTGAATAAATTCTGCAATATTCTGTTAATTTTACTTGAGCCATTTTCTCTGTTTAAAGATACAACACCTGTTTCCATAATTTCAATGTTTTCAAGAATATATCGTTCTATTTTATGTTTGGTTGGTGTAAAATAGAACGAAGTATTCTTGAAAGCACTGAAACCAGTCCGTGCAACCAGTTCATAGTAGACGGGTTAAATTTATTTTTTCCAGCAGTCTGCTCTTTTCTCAAAGAAACAATGACTGCTTTTGTCCATGGAGTTAACTCACAAGCTCTTGGCCATGGTAGCTACACAAGGACGTTGCGGAACATAGGCTTCTGAACCGACTCTCAGTAAGAACCTCTACCTATAGTCAAAAAAAGGCTGATGCAATACCCAGACAGCGTATAAATATGTTAATGCAATAATTAGACAGCCTATAAAGCTGTTGATGCAATACCCAGACAGCCTATAAAGCTGTTGATGCAATAATTAGACAGTCTATAAAGCTGTTGATGCAATACCCAGACAGCGTATAAATATGTTAATGCAATAATTAGACAGCCTATAAAGCTGTTGATGCAATAATTAGACAGCCTATAAAGCTGTTGATGCAATAATTAGACAGTCTATAAAGCTGTTGATGCAATACCCAGACAGCGGATAAATCTGTTAATACAATAATTAGACAGTCTATAAAGCTGTTGATGCAATACCCAGACAGCGTATAAATATGTTAATGCAATAATTAGACAGCCTATAAAGCTGTTGATGCAATACCCAGACAGCCTATAAAGCTGTTGATGCAATAATTAGACAGCCTATAAAACTTATGATGCAATAACTAGACATTATTACATCATCCGAGAAATACCCTTGTCCATACGTGCATTGAGGCCTTAAAATAGACGATGATTCCGAAGAAGTGTGTAAAGAAATTGGATAATGCATTTGTTGAAAAACTACATTTCAGAATTCAGATAGTTTACAGCATTTCACTAGCACGGTGTTTAATTTGATATAAATAAACATAAATATTCTGAAAACTTCATTTCCTATTTGAGTTTGGAAGGTTAGGAGAACAATTACGTGATAAATATCCTGTATATGAAACTATAAACACCACAATATCGATATTCAAATACATACATTGTATCTTTAGTTTCTCACTTACATAAATATTCGAAGGGTGTAATTTTCTTACAAAACAACCTTTTAATGGCACTTTAAAAACATATAAATTCCTCATTAGCTTACTAAACGCTGGATGTATTTCAATGAAACTAATAAGATGCAAATCAAATTTATAGATTTGTACGACTTAAAGACGATAAAGTTGTGTTAATTTGTACAAGTAAAAAGAAAATCTCAGATATCTTACACTTTTAATGTGCTGTACGTTTTGATGGGAATCGTGTCAGACAACTCAAAAAATTCAAACACAATAACGAGAAGCACTTAATCATGCTTGCACATTACATTAACTGTAATTTAGGAGGGATTTATAAGTAGTTGAATATTCTGGTTCAAAGTTTAAAATTACTTACTGATTCATAAATCATAACATTATTTCTGATAATATATATCAAGAGAGGTATTAATTTTCGATAAAGTGCTCATTCCTCACTAATAAAAAATTCAGTTACTTTCGTAAGTCATTCACTGTTATTATAAGCTAATTACAAATTATTTTATGACGTCATTTATCCTAATTAACACATGGCCACATAACTGGTTTCCTTGATACTGATCTGGTGGTGTAACAGATACTTCAATACAAAATTCATGCAGTGCTCTTCATTAACATTTTTTTGTAAACACTGTTACGTCTCTGTTTGTT
>NW_013742446.1:0-3789 GCF_000517525.1 Limulus polyphemus | reverse complement strand
AGTTTACGTAACTAACAGTTACACTATACGTACTACTTTAATTATTATATAATAATAGTAGTATATATATATATATATATTTATATATATATATATATGGAGTTGATGCAAAGTTTGTTTTGAATTATAGTGAATAACAAACCCTTCTAATTAAGACAAAATGTGTTGGTACTATTAACTTTTCAAGTAGTAAATTTTGTGACTTTTATTTTTACTGTAGGCTAACATCTATTTGAGCAATTAGTTCAGAAGACTAATTTTTTAAAGATGCCGTTTGGCCAGATAGTTATTGGGCCTCCTGGATCAGGAAAAACAACATACTGCAACTCCATGAAAGAGTTTATGGAACACTTGGGAAGGAAAGTTGCTGTGATTAATATTGATCCTGCTAATGATGTCTTGCCTTATTCCCCAGAGGTAAACATTTCTCATTTGATTGAACTGGAAGATGTTATGAATAATCTACACCTTGGCCCAAATGGTGCCCTCATGTATTGTATGGAGTATCTAGAAAAAAATGTTGACTGGTTATTAAAAGAATTATCAAGATTTGAAGACCATTATGTTCTGATGGATTGTCCAGGACAGGTATGAATGTTAATCTTGCATTGTATTTTCATTGTCATATATTATATAGTATATAAGTACATAAAAGTACTATGGTATTTTTACTACATTTTATTAAATTTTGTACAGCTGTGGTATGGTATCAGTAATTGCAGTGTGTTTCAGTGTTGCTTCATAAGGTTATGTTTGCCAATTTCACGTAAAACTGTAACAAAATCAAGTTTGTGGTTTTTATAATGCTGTCAACTGTTTATTAAATTTTTCGATGTTAAACAATTCTGATATAATGGAAAATTTAGCTTTCAGCCCTTGGTTTCTGCAGATGAGGAACTATTGGAGGGAAGGAAAACAAAAGGGACAGAAAAGGATATGGATGATAAACTTAAGGAGGTGTAGGTGATACCTTGACAATGCATGTGGATAGGATAGTCTGTGGGGTAAATAGAGAGAAAAGAATTAGATTATCCTACACGGGCACAGGTGAAGGATATAACTGACAGAACAGGAGATATAATAAAAGAGGCTAGCAGAGATTCAGTTTTTGTTGTGCACGTTGGGGCTAATGATGTAGGGAAAGGTAGGTCGGAGGAGCAAATTAATAAGTAAAAGGTGTTGATAAAGACATTTAAAGAAAAGAGACCATGACTTAATTTTATGAGGAATATTGCCGAGAATTAATCGTAGGGATAAAGTTATAAGTATGTCACTAGGGCTGAATGCCAGGCTTAAATTAACATGTAAGGACGAATATATTGGCTAGTTGGAATTATGGGATCAGTTCCATGGTAGAAAGGAGCTGTTTGGATATGGATGTCACACACTTAAATAGAGTAGGGTCTGGCTTATTTGTAAAGGCTGTTAACTCAGCTATAAAGGAAGTTTTAAACTAGAACTACATAATGATGATGGCCAGGATAAAACAAATACAAAAAGAATACAAGGTAGAGAAAAGTTTAGCATAGGAAATGAGTATATAAGTAGTTATAAAGTTAGGCTTAATTGTTACTATTGTAATGCTAGAAGTGTCTGATGTATGTCCATATAACTACTTCGCAGGGTGTAGATGAATCTTCACCAAAATTGGTATGGAGGTTCATTAGGTACATACAGATGTTCTGTTTTGCTTTTTTATGGGCGTTTTGACGTTTTTGCCACTATTTCGCCCTCTGTAGATGGATCTTCACCAAATTTGGCATGAAAGTTTGTTGGATCCATGCGGAGATACGTGCATTTTGTGTCTTAAAGCTTTTATGTTGTTGTTTTTTTTTTGTATTTTTTTACAATTACATACAAGGGAAGCAACTTTTCATGTCCTAAGATAACCATTCATTAATCATGAACTTACGTAAATTTCGTCCAGGAGACGGGTACTCCAGCTAGTAAGAAATAAAACATATGATTTTAGGGCACTGGTAGGAATGGAGGATTTTGACATAATGTAAATAACTGAAACGTGGTTAAAGAAAGGGAGAAGTGGCTTTATATTAAAATTTCAGATATAAATGAAGTAATAATTATCGGTGATTTTGATTTGAGGCATATAGACTGGGAAATACTAGAGTCAAACAATGATGTAGAAAGGTGTTTTGAAATTGTTCGGGATGGCTTTCTTTACCAATTGGTCAACTAGAAACTGGTATTTTGGATTTATTGTTAGCTTCTAATATAGAAATTGTTGAGAGGGTAGAAATTGGGGAACATCGTCGTGGAAGTGATCATTGCTCTATTAGGTTCGATGTTTTACTACATATGGAAATAAGGAATAATGATATTTTAGTTACATATTTCAAAAAAGCAAATTTTGAAGGGATGAGACTAGAATTATCTGCTGTGAATTGGGCAGCTGAGTTATTTGGAGCCATTGATCAAATGTGAAAAATATTTTGAATATTCAAGGTAAACATATACTTTATAGAAAGAAAAGGGTGTCTGCAAGTAAAAACAAAATAAAAACAAAAAACAGGTTGGCTCAAAAAGAGTATAAGAGATAAAATTAAAGAAAACCACCATAAATTTAAGACATTTGAATTAACTGGTATGACAGGAGACTTAGAAGATTATAGAAAATCAAGAAAGATAGTGAAACAGGAAATTAGGACATAAAAATATGTACTAAAAAAAGGTTGGCTGAAAAGGTAAAAATTAACAGTAATGATTTCTTTAAGTATTTTAAGGTTGACCAAATTGTTAGAATGGGGGTAAGACCCTTGAGAGATGACAACGGAAGGTTCGTCTCTGATGATTATGAGATGGTTGGGTTATTAAATTCTGCTTTTCGTTCAGTTTTTATTATTGAAGATTTAAGCAGTAATCCACATGATATATGAAAATAACAAAGAAAACTGGGAAGTTTAAAGAAAGAAATGGCTCGTGGGCCAGGTATTTCCCCCAGGGTTTTGAAGGAGGTTAAGGATTTGACATGTGAGCCACTTGCTTTTTTTTTGCAAGTCCTTGAATACTTAGCAGGTGCCAAATGATTGGAAGTTAGCTAATGTCACTCCTCTTTTCAAGGGAAGTGATAGAAATTGTCCCAGTAATTTTAGACTGATTAGTCTTACGCCAGTTGTGGGAAAAGTTTTGAAAAGTCTGATAACAGATGCTTTACAAAGTCATTTAACAATGTTTATAATTTTACTGGATAGTCAACATGGTTTCATTGAGGAAAAATGTTGCCTTGCAAATCTTTTCACATTAATTGAAAAGGTTACTGCTTATGTAGATGAGGATAAGGGTATAGATTTGGTGTATGTGGATTTTCAGAAAGCATTTGACAAGGTGCTACGTAAAAGGTGTGGGGGTAAGTTAGCAAATGAATGGAGTTCAGTCAAACTGGATTAATGTTACAAGTAGGGTACCTCAGCGCTCAGTCTTAGGACCTTCGTTCTTTTTGCTTTACATGAATGCCATAGATGATAGAATAGTTAATAAGTTACTTAAATTTATAGATGATATTAAGGTCTTGGGTGTTGCTAGCTGGGAAGAAGATGCTGTTGATTTAAAAAAGGATTTAGGTCATTTAGTGAAGCGAGCAAATAAATGTCAAATGGGTTTTATTTATAATAAATGCAAGATAATACATGTGGGTTATCATAAGTTGAATGATAAGTATAATTTGGATGGGAATAACATTAACAGTGTCATGAAAGAAAGGGATCCTGGTGTAATGGTTGATAAAGATAAAGATAAAGCTTGATAAGTATATGAGTGATAAGAGCTGGCGTT
>NW_013742445.1:0-10339 GCF_000517525.1 Limulus polyphemus | reverse complement strand
TGACAGTTTACCCTACTTTCCTAGTACATCGTGTTTCTTAGTAACAATCGTTTATCAAATGACAGTCTACCCTACTGTCCTAGTGCATCATATTTCTTAGTAACAATTACCTAAACGTTTGCATCTGTTGTTATCGTGGCTTCAATTTATCTTTTGTTTGTCTTGAATTGTACTGTAAGAACCACAGGACATCTTGTTGTGGAATTCAAGATGCTAAATTCTGCTGAAGTATTCATGTTTTTTATTTGACAGGCCTTAAATGCAAGTTTTAACCGCCCAAGAAATCCTCGCCATTTTGCAAGATGGCAGAAGGAACAACAAATCGAATCTGGAGTTCTACCTTTTCAAAAGCGATAATATTTGTAAGGAAAACAATTAAACACGTGTATGTATGCAGTATTTAAAAAGATCGGGTAATAGCCTTATAAAGGATATTATGATTGAGTTTTACAGGCAGCACGTAGGAGTTGATACAAGCATTTACACGTGTCATTCTTGTCTTTCATTGCAGTCACTCTCTATAATAAGTATTACTAAGATGTTTACTATTTGTGATACAGTTTGTATTTATAATAAAATTGGTAGTTAATTTTATTTCTATTTTTTTAAACTAGTGTTCGATTTGTATTTTATATAGGCTTGTTGTCAGAAATGTGATCAAATGTAAGAAAATCTGAAGTTTCGTGCAAGTCGTATGTGTTTGAATACAATGAATTAATCGTAAGAATATTTTTTCAGTCAGTTTAATCTAGCAAATAGACAGAAGTGAACAGAATCAGATTAGTATACAAATACTGTCTCCATTAGATTTTCACACCCTTAAGGACAATGAAAAACCTAAGTAGATAAACATAAGAATATTTCCGTATTTATTGCTTTCGATAAGGATAATATATTTCCTGATATAGCTTTACATAAGTTTAGTGTTTGACCTGATTTGTTGATCATAAGAATATTGTATTATACACTTTGCTCACAGAATAACAAAGAGTCGTATTGTTATAAAAAAATGCTTTGTTGAATAACTGGACTAGTTAATTGAAATACATAGTTGACATTGTATGTATTCAGCAGTTATAAAGTGTGTAATAAAAATAGTAGTTAGAAAATTTAAATGATTTCAATATTGCTGCTTATTTATAAACCTTTAGAAAGTTAGAAACACCTACAGATCTTTGTATCCTAGCAACTCTTAAGTATTTTTAACCACGAGAATTAGAAACACCTGTATCCTAATAACCCAGAATGTTCAGAAATTGGATAGGTATCCATATATGTATGGCAATGGACAGGTATTCATATATATGTATGGCAATGGACAGGTATCCATATATATGTATGGCAATGGACAGGTATTCATATATATGTATGGCAATGGACAGGTATCTATATATATGTATGACAATGGACAGGTATATATGTATATATATGTATGGCAATGGACAGGTATCCATATATATATGTATGGCAATAGCACCAAAACATAAAACAAGTATGGAGAAGTTTTCTTTACATGTTAATATCACTTGAAATTATCATTTAATTAACTTGTGTCCGCTGTAAAGACACTTGAAATTATCAGAACAAAAGTTAATTAAGCTGTGATGACACTTGAAATTATCAGGACAAAAGTTAATTAAGCTGTAAAGACACTTGAAATTATCAGGACACAAGTTAATTAAGCTGTGAAAACACTTGAAATTATCAGGACACAAGTTAACTAAGCAGTGATAACATTTGAAATTATCAGGACACAAGTTAATTAAGCTGTGAAGACACTTGAAATTATCAGGACACAAGTTAACTAAGCAGTGATGACATTTGAAATTATCAGGACACAAGTTAATTAAGCTGTGAAGACACTTGAAATTATCAGGACACAAGTTAATTAAGCAGTGATGAAACCCCTTGGTGAGGTTTAAGTGGCCCCTGATGGGGAGGGGTGTAGCCTATAGACATGTTGAACAAAATGTATGGTTAGTTATATATAAGAAAGGTAATCATTTGTATGCATGTAAATAAGTGTTTTGCATTCATTATTCAAGTAAACATAGTTTAATCCAACCAACATTACATGTTGCAGAGTTTAGTATGTTTAAAAGGTACATTGGCCACACCTGACTTGATGTGTTTAAAAGGTACATTGGCCACACCTGACTTGATGTGTTTAAAAGGTACTTTGGCCACACCTGACTTGATGTGTTTAAAAGGTACTTTGGCCACACCTGACTTGATGTGTTTAAAAGGTACATTGGCCACACCTGACTTGATGTGTTTAAAAGGTACTTTGGCCACACTGACTTGATGTGTTTAAAAGGTACATTGGCCACACCTGGTTTAATGTGTTTAAAAGGTACTTTGGCCACACCTGGTTTAATGTGTTTAAAAGGTACTTTGGCCACACGTGTTATCTCGTCATTTGATGAATGTGGTAAATACAGTTCATTATCTTCCTCTATTGGCAATGAAACTGGAAATGATCTGTCAATGCTTCACTGATATTCAATACGTGTGAAACTGAACTTATTTTATTTCGTTTTGGATCTCACTTTACGAGAAAATATTATTAATAACAACTTGTCTCTCTCCGACCTCATTTTTTACATAGAGGTTAATTGTCTCAAAACATGCCTTGAAAGGCTGGAACTTTCTTTATAGCTTCAGGAACATTGGTGTACATATATCAAGTTAATTAAAAAAAAGAGAGTAAGATTTAATAAACATGTTTCAGAAGTACTTTGGTTATCAAGCTTGTTTTTCAACACAAGATTTGTTAATGTTATTATTGGTTACAATTGTAACTACTGAAGCTAAGACATCAATAAAGTAGGTTCGAGCAGGAAGCTAAAAACTTTTGTTTATGGTGTTTCATCTCACGAAAAGGTCAGAGTTGAATAAAGTTGGTTCATTTGTGAATTTATTAATGTACTTGTTTCTAGTCAAGTTTCAAATTAGCATGAACATTACAAAAAATAATGATCAGGAGAATGGTTACAAATTCCGTACCATTACAGTTGTGTCATCGAAGTTGTGATATGTTTTTGTTCACATTCGTAATGTATTCAATTGAACCATGTAGAAGTTATAAGTGTTTGATTTCTAAATTACTTTCAGAGAGACAAAATTTATTCATGTAAAACTGAACTAATGGTGGTGTAAGGTTACTGTGGTCGTGTACTGTGACCTATTATTATTATTTTGCTTTTTTTTTTCCAGTCGTTTACTTTGTATTTGTGTTATATTATTTCTTGATGGAGGTACTATATTTACTGTGTTTAATTGTTTTTCGTAAGCCAAGTGCCTTAAGTATTTCTTTGTAAAAAAAAAGTATGTTTTAAATAAAGGATAAGTAAAGTCAAGTATCTTGTGATCGTCCTGTTTGTTGAGTGTGTGTGTTACTGTAGTTTAAAGATCATTTCTTATAGGCTTAAACACATTAACTTAGTATTAGGCCGAGCGCATCCTTAGAGTTAAGATGCTGGACTACCGATCGAAATGTCCAAGGTTCGAGCCGCGATATGCCCATACTTTCAGATGTGAGACTAATTATAACAGATAGTCAATTTCACTCTGGTAGCGCGTGTTCCCGGAAAAATAGTGTTTAATCAAGGGATTCTCACCAAGCAAGATTTATAACGATTTTTATTAATTAACAGCTCGGTTTCTGTTTTGTTTCTAGGTTAAAATATGGAAGCGATTATTTTTCTTCCAGTTCCCTTTCCCCCCGAAGTTTTTGTTCATAATTTCATCAGCCATCTTCAGGCTATTTTTATACACGACTTATCTGACAATCAATCACTCTAAACCATTTTGATAACAAAAAAGAAAATAAAACGACCTATATACTCCAGATCTTAATAAAAATATGTAAAACCCTCCAATATAGAAGACTAAACCACTACCAGACAAAAGTATGCATGTGTTTACTTACAGCTGGCCAACCGTTTGTCTCCAAACCAACATATAATCTTAGGGTCCCCGGGGAAGATGTAGGGGAGCCCATTTTTAGATCTTACTCACCATGTTGCCCCTGGACCCTATGTCTTTCCCGTGCATTAAACAGGTACTTCAACTAGCTACCTCTGCCACCAAAGGTTATGTTTTTACCTCTGTGTGTTTTGTCAGCAGGATTTCTCGAAAACGGCTGAATGGATTTGGAGGAAAAATTGTATACATTTGGGCTATGACCAAATTTAGAAGTGATTAGTTTTTGGAGGGTCAAAGGTCAAGAAAATAAAAAAATCCCATTTTAACAGGAGGACCGATTTTTCACACTATTTTTGCTCTATAATTC
Source organism: Limulus polyphemus (assembly GCF_000517525.1). Lineage (NCBI taxonomy): Eukaryota > Metazoa > Arthropoda > Merostomata > Xiphosura > Limulidae > Limulus > Limulus polyphemus. Next base: position 6,045 of record NW_013742445.1, on the reverse strand, counting down.
AGTCAAAAATGACCGGACTTTGATGAAACTTGGACATATGTAGAATATTTTTCCATATTGTTCTGCTAAAAATGGTCCGCGTTCGTTAATACCAACGGACAAAATTTTCGTATTTTTTTGAAAGCCGGAGGTATGCCCTCTACCGAATTACCGTTTAGTTTAATCTTTAACCCTATCTTCCTGAATAAATATTTAATGTTTGATTATCATTTTTGCCGAAAGCTATACAACGGCCAGCTGCGCATGTCCATTTTTAATTTTGAACTAATAAATTAGAGGGATCTTGTCAACATCACACACCGACACCTCTTGAGCTACTCATGACTTATCAATTAGTAAATAATTTGACTGTTACTCTTATTGAACACCCAATTGTCCCAAAGTGCAAGCACGCTGACCACTTCTCGGCCTGAGTTTCTCAGAATGCGCTAAGCTAGAATTTCAGATAACCCTCTAGTAACAAAACAACAAACAGCCCTAATTAGTGGGCAGCTATTCTTAAATAAATAGCGGGTCACATCTGTAACCTTCCATTGTTAAATACTTATAGCGTGTTTAACAGTATATCGCGGGTTCGAACCTTAGACCTCATGATCCGCAGCCCGGCCGTGGATAAGAGTCATTTAGTGTGGAAACACTTGAAATTACTAAACACAGAATTAGGGAAAGCGAATGTTCGTCTTTATTTTAACTTTTCACTTACAAAACAACTGTCTTCTGTCGTAGGAACTAAACGATTAAAATAGTACTTGCAGTATTAAAGATTGATAGGTAAATAACTAAATGTTGATAATTACACAAAATATGGCTCTGCAAAAACGCTTATTACTTCAGTTATTTTAATGAACAGTTAGATGTTTTAAAAATTCTTACTTTTCCTTGCTAGTTTAATCCAACTATAAATCATCATCTTTTCAAACGACCTAGCTACTATAACTGAGTTAGGATCAGCAGGGTTGCTTCTTCTTAGGTCTAGATGGTGTGCCCCTCCTTTGATGAGGATAGCATGAATCCCAGACGATACGTTGTGTGTAACGCCCCCTTGCGTCCACGGATCCAAATCACCGTTACTGAACACGATGTTTGTGGAATGGGCAATATCTCTTCCCCACATATGAGTTTTTAACCAATCTCGTCGAGGAGTCACTCCCCAGGTTCTTAGGCAATATTCGTCCCTCATCTCGGCTGTGAAGGGCAACTCTGGGAACATGTCTGTCACATTATTACTGCCTCCTTCTAAGTTCACTTCTGTACATGCCTGGTAGTCCCAAGCCCGAGAGTTCTCGCCTTCTCCGCAACCAGTTGGATCAGCACACGGAATGAATTTATCCACATCGAGACACTCCTTGTCTCCAGATGCATTATAAAACAGTGACACAGCGACGGCAAGACCCTTCGTCGGTGCTGATGTTGAGAACATTTGCTGGCACATTGTCTTGACTGGATGCCCGGGGAGTTTTCCTATAAAGTCTGTAGAATATGGGTAATCCATCATGGCGACAAAGACAAAAGCATTTCTTGCCCATGAAAGGAAATGTTGAAATTTTGTAAGATTAGAAATATCATCACAGAGATTGAAAGTCTTCCGTATTCTGTTAAATCCAACGACTCCTTCTGCGGCCCATTGGTTTAAAATCTGAAAGGCCTTTCTTATTTGAGATTCACAATTAGGCAATGCGTTGTGGAAGGTCTGTGTCACAGCCTGAAAAAAACTTGAACTCGATGTAAGCCCAGCTACCTGATATATAGGGGCGCTCGCTGCTATAGCTCCATCAACAATATTTGGATATTTGAACCTAAAGTACGCGCTCAACATCCCCCCATAACTACCTCCGAATGCAATCACTGGACATTGGCTAGCGTTGAGTTCCTCCTTCAAGTGAGTTAGCAGGTGAGCGTAGTCCGCCAGCGCTTGCTCAATCGTTAAAAGTCCAACAATCGGATGTTTGAAACTGTCATTTCCGGATGGCACTGACTTCCCATAAAACCTGTGTTCAGCATAAACAACCAAAGCTTGAAACTTGGGAGCAATTTCCTGTATAAAACCGGTGTTGTTCCAGAAGACAGCAACGTCGCCTTCATTTCCTGTGTAAAAGAAGATAGGCCCTACTCCTTGGTTCCACCAAGTTTCTTTAAGTAGATATCTTTGTTGAAACGTTTTCTCCCCGAAGGACACACAGTTGAAATGATCCAAAGTTTGATTGAAAAACATTTCTTTGTAAGGGACGGTGTAACTGTTTGCTATTCCATTCTTACAAGCAATGAAAAAAGTCATAAAAAATATGATCTCCGAACCCATTTTTGTTGTCTACGTATGGGTTAAATGATCACCTGAAACTGTTTAAATGCAATGGAAAGTAAACTATCTGTCGTATGTTAAACCTCTACTGCTTTGTTGGTCACTTAATTAAACTCGTAAACAGAAACTTGCTGTCTCACTAGTCGTTGAACATTGAACTGTGTAATCGTAGACTTTAGCACATGACCTGTCGCTACCTCTACCGGCCGAAAACGTAATCATTTGTTTATGTCAAAGCGCAATCGAATTAAAATTATGAATAATATGAGGAGGAAGGAATCAGCGACAAAAAATCAATAGAAACTTTTCTTGTAAACACTTAGTTGTGTATTTTATAGTGTATGTTGTAGTAATTATTCACTAGAAAAATATCAATATTTTCTGAGATCGAAACGATTCTGTGTGAAACTAGTCCGTTTCGGAATGTAGTTCCTGGTTTAAATTTAACAATCATCAAGTTTCCAACCATCTGATAAACCATGGGAATTTTGGTATTTTGAATGTAGATGGCGCTTTTGTGCCATACAGGGGTTAAACGGCATGGTCAGAGACCAAAATTTAGAACTGCTGACCAGAAATTAAGGATATGTTTGTTTTCGGATAAAATACTCTCTGCGTAATTAAGGATAATGCATGATCGGTACACCTCTGTGAATCATGAAGGAGCATTTGAGCCTCGAAAAGAACCGCAAGTAAAGTACTCGAATTGATCGTACAGTAGATAGTTCGAGCCTTGTATGTCTGATATACTCGTGAATTCTAACTTTGTTGGTCTTAAGGTTTCTCTGAATACTGTTCGGACTCTATGTTGTCTACCTATCCTATGTATGTTTACGGAGATCTGTGAAATAATAGAATAAGTCTGTATGTCTGTAACCTTTTTGTTCACGGTGTTTTTTTTTTAACTCTAGTTGACTGCCATCAAGAAGAACCACGATCGAATACAGGCCATGACCACCACAGATCCAATCTTAATTAGCAGCAGAGACGTAAGGTTAAGCTTGCAACAAATTAATATCTAGCTATAGAATTCAAATACAAAAGAATTCCTCATTGATAATTAGACTTGGGTTCCTAACTATGAGAACAATACTAAACACCATAAAAACTATTAAGTCTTAACCTCAAGTTATTTATAGCGAAGGAAAACTTTTATACGAATTGCCCCAAAGAACGAAATCGCGTTTTCAGACTTCATGATTAAATATTATAAACCGTGATAGGTTAGTCGAGATATACTAATCAGTTAGAATTTGTTAAAATAAGCAAGAAATGAATTTATTAAAATAATTTTAGTGTTTTAAAGTGGTACACATTAAAAAGAACCGTATTATACCAGAATGTGAGATACGCATTTATGATCCTTGTTTGTTGAAATAAAGTTTCATATTTGAATATATTACTTAATTTTCTTCCACTAAAATATTTGAGCTATATACTATTGATGTGTTTGGTATAGGTCACTCGTGACTTTAGAATATCTAATGTCGCATCATAAACTTATACAGACAAGTTTTATGTCACTCTTGTCTATCCTATGCTGCATATTTTAATTTCTCCTAAGATAAACGACACTCAGTGAATATATCATCAATATTTTCTTTTAAATGTGATATCGCTCTTTCAATTTTGTATATATTTACTGCTGCTTGCCCATAGAATTATCAGTAATATTTTATACATTCGCGCCATCTATTGTTGAAACGATTCACTAATTACGTTTTATATATAGGAATAAAAGGCTAATTCGTTAAGACTTTTTGTTTGTTTATGACCAATTTTGACAAAACTAATAAGACTGTCTGCCGCTGTCCCTACTATTAAACTGTGACTACAGAGAAGGCAACCGGTCGACAGCACAAACCGCCAACTCGTGGGCTCCTCCTTGCCAAATAATAGTGGGATTATGATGTCCCACGGCTAAAAGGGTTATCATGTTCAGCGCCGGGTTTCGATCCCAATATCCAGACGTTTTGTATAAACAATCATTTTTAAAAGTTAACATCAAAGTATGAAACAGAAAGTCTGTATTTACAGAACGATAATGTTTTGTTGTTTTTTTTTACCACTTGGTCGAGCACAAAGACATTCTACAACATTATTTCTCAAACTAACCCTAAAGTTATCATTGTGGTAGGGACCATCGGTATCTTAGATTTTTATATACCAAACTAGCAGCGTTACCCGGGTTTTCGATGAAAAACCCTACTCTCTCTATTTGCCCGTTCCATATTTTGATAGGTAAAAAATATTTTGTGGCAATAAACTAGTTACCTGTTACATATATATATATATGAAATATACTACAAACAACATGCAATATTTTAGTTTATAATGTATCAAAAGAAAAAAAAATCTACTTACATATATCGAACCATCAGGAGAGAAACAGTAGAATGAAATACATTTGCTGACTAGACTTTAATCTCATTGTACACAATAAACATTATAATTTAAGCCTAACTCTTTTCAAACAGTCTATTTTATGGGAGACAGCAAAAGCTAAGCCTACTTTTTTTGCTTTTTTCACACATGATATTCTAATTCTGCATACATTTCTTTTGTGTGTGAGGTTAAATATATGATGTATTAGTATATGTATAATTAATAACATATAACTAAATAGGCCTATCTATTGTAATGCTTGTAAAAAGTAAATTAAAAATACAATTTCCAGGTTCAACCTCATTCAAGCGCTGACTTCATTTTAATCTCATTGTACACAATAAACATTATAATTTAAGCCTAACTCTTTTCACGCAGTCTATTTTATGGAAGACAGCAAAAGCTAGGCCTACTTTTTGCTTTTTCCACATATGATATTCTAATTCTGCATAGATTTCTTTTGTGAGTGAGAATAAATATATGATGTATTAGTATATGTATAATTAATAATATATAACTAAATAGGCCTATCCCAATGCTATATTCTAAATTAAATATTAACTCAGACTTACCAAAAATGTAAAGTGTGCGAAGTCATCATATAAAAATATATAATTACTCTAAACTAAATAATTGTTCGTGTAATGTATATATTACCGATAAAATTACTAGCAGACGATAGACTCGTTTATCAACGAAAAATTGTCTTTTGTACACCTTCACGTGAGGGATGTGTGACATGCGCAGTGAACGCGGACAAACAAACGGAGAGATTTTGAGTTTTATATATATAGATTGGTGGTGGATCCATGGCTTCGTAGGTCACAGCAAATACTAAATAAACGCCAATATTGCAATAAACCCTAATAGTTGTTGTTGAGAGTTCCCTAAAACATGAGTGATTTCACTAGGTATTTTCAGTCACATAGTTACACTGTTAAAACATTATTCAATGTGATGTTATATGTAGACTCCATCATTATACTATACAATGGGCTATCTGTGATGTGCTCACTACGGGTGTCGAAACCCGATTTTTAGCGTCTTAATACAGCAGACTTACCGTTGATTCATTGCGAATTAAAAAATATGTATTTACTTTAGTTAAAAACTATACTGTGTCGTACGTGGGTGGCTCAGCAATTAAGGTGTCAGTCTGTGAATTCGAAGGTCCGATTGCTGTAATATTGAGTTCCACACATTAAGAATGTGGGCGAGTTATAAGAGTGACAGTCAAATACCAATATTCGATTAGTCTAACCTAAGAGATGTTGGTGGATATTCACTAGCTGTCTTCTCTTTTAAGAATGTCAGTTCAAAATTAGGAACGGCTAGTGCAGCTTGCGTAGCGCGATAAATCG
>NW_013742444.1:0-7884 GCF_000517525.1 Limulus polyphemus | reverse complement strand
ATCTGGCCTCTTATGGAATGTCTAATGTTGATTTAACCACAGCCTTCTACCACAAGTTTGTCAACCTAAATCTGGCCTCTATGGAATGTCTAATGTTGAATTTAACCACAGCCTTCTACCACAAGTTTGTCAACCAAATCTGGCCTATTATAGAATGTCTAATGTTGATTTAACCACAGCCTTCTACCCACAAGTTTGTCAACCAAATCTGGCCTATTATAGAATGTCTAATGTTGATTTAACCACAGCCTTCTACCCACAAGTTTGTCAACCAAATCTGGCCTCTTATAGAATGTCTAAATGTTGATTTAACCACAGCCTTCTACCCACAGGTTTGTCAACCAAATCTGGCCTCTTATAGAATGTCAAATGTTGATTTAACCACAGCCTACTACCCACAGGTTTGTCAACCAAATCTGGCCTCTTATAGAATGTCAAATGTTGATTTAACCACAGCCTACTACCCACAGGTTTGTCAAGTAAATGCAAAGCATCTAGATGAAACGTTTTAAACAATAATCTTGAAGATACCCGACTAAACTTTTCCTAACAGTTTTCAATTGCAACACAAATTCCATAACATTTAGATCTGGCATGGCCAGGTGGTTAGGGCGCTTGATTCGCATTCTGCGGGTCGTGGGTTCGAATCCCCGTCCCACCAAACATGCTCGCCCCCTTTCAGCCGTGGGGGCGTTATAAAGTGAAGGTCAATCCCACTATTCGTTGGTAAGAGAGTAGCCCAAGAGTTGGCGGTGAGTGGTGATGACTAGCTGCCTTCCCTCTTGTCTTACACTACTAAATTAGGTACGGCTAGCGGAGATAGCCCTCGTGTAGCTTTGCGCGAAATTCAAAAGCAATAAAATATAACATTTTGTCTTATCGTGTATTATTAAGAACATATTGTGATTAAAATATGGATTAGTTACAGTCACGAGATTGTTTTGCTTTGTTCAGGGTTTGGAGTTAGGACTAGCTTAAGTCTTCGAAGTTGGTGGAATGTCATGAAATATTGTTGCATAAAATGATATTTATATCTAGGATAATATGATTACAGAGGCCCCAGTGTATCTACCAGGACCCTCTTATCTCCCCAATTAATTCTATAACTATACTGAGAGGGGAATCCAGTTTCAAACATGTCGCCACCAGAATCACGAGGTGGCCAGGAAAACAAAATACAATGCCGGGCTCATCGACCTGAAACCCTATTCCTGGATCTCATAACAATTGGATGATCTTCAGGGCACATTTTGGACCCCAATTGGTAAGAGTGCTATAATATAGGTAAGGACACCCCATGTTGGGCCACCCCAGTGCCATGTAATATAGGTAAGGACACCCCTCCTGGGCCTCCTGAGTGCCATGTAGTATAGGTAAGGACACCCCATGTTGGGCCACCCCAGTGCCATGTAATATAGGTAAGGACACCCCATCTTGGGCCACCCCAGTGCCATGTAATATAGGTAAGGAAATCCCCTTCTGGGCCACCCTGAGTCTGCTTGCCGAGTTTAGTTCTTGTAGTTCCAAAACTGTGGGAGAAGTTCGCGGACAAACAAATTCACAAACACAAAACGTGAACTAATATAGGATTACAGCCGAAACTAGCATTAACCACGACGTTTACTAAATAATGTTCCAGTGATATATGATAATGATTAGTTTTCCTTTTCTGGTGTATTGATTTACAACATCAGAATTCGGAATATTGCTCATTCATTTTGTTGATGTGTTTGTAGAGCCACCATGTGGCTAGTCTGTGAAGGAGAACAAAAATATGTCATCACATAAACACATGTGACACTTAGAGGCTTCCTTGGAGCACAGAAGATGTTATCAGCATTGAAACTGAGTGGATGTTGAAGGATAGAAGAAAGGAAACCTTTGAGGGGTGATTGTTTGTTGGATGCAAGAACTACTACAGTTTTTCCTGGATTTCAGGAGGGTGTAGGCAGTAAGAGACACTGATGCCTTTAGGGTGTAGGCAGTAAGAGACATTGATGCCTTTAGGGTGAAGGTTGTAACATACATTGATCTGGATGAACTGCAAGATACCAGTTGCTTCAATAGTGCTAGATCTAGTTACCAGTTACTGACAAATCAAACCTAAGACTGCTTTCATCAGTTAGGAATGGCTCTATGAATTCTGCCACTTGACCTGTGTAGAGCACCTGCTACCTGGTGGACCTTATATTTATAAGGCTGACGTTTTCGGTTTTGGTTGCACATTTGAAGGCATCACTGAGAACGACATTGAAATGCATTAAAGAAGCTTGAAAATGAAACCAAGAAAAGTGTGCAATATTGTGCATATTAGTGTATTTCCTTAATGTGTGCACTGATTCTATGAAGACTGCTGTGGACAAAGGTTTATTCCAAGTCTAAGACCAACCTATAAGTCCACAACTTTCTTTGTCTGTGTATTGTGAATGGTTTGTAGCTAATATCTCATAGATAGACGCAGCACTGTTTGTACTGACTAAAACTGATAAGCACTTTGGACGGATGTATTAACGTGAACAAGCATTTCAGTCCCTAAAGTATGTTTTACTCGAGGTACAGGTGGTGCCTTAATCTCGACAAAACTGTTCATTCCATTGGATACTGGATTCTACAATATTGAAACTGGAGAGATACTGTCGCACATACAGAGTAGTATGGAGCATATAACAGCTAGTGAATGCTGGTCTTTTGCAAAAGAAGGATCTACATGAAGTTGTTCTATTTGTCAAGCATTATTATTACTATTTTATTACCATTTGGTAGAAAGCTCACCATTTGAGTGACCATGAATCACTGATGTAACCTACAGAATTTGTAAGGTATGATTGTGTGTTGGATAACGATGCTTCAAAAGTACAACTATATTGTATTACACTATCTGGATTGGTATCAAATAAAAGCTTACAGATTTTTTTACTAACTACTGAGAACATGTCTGGTTATTGTACATCCAAATTCCGGACACTTTGCAATAGTCAAAGCCATTGTAGAAGCTTAATGGTAAATTGTACGAGCAGTAAAAATTATTCTTATGGATGAAGATAAAAAATAGCTAATCGAGAACTTGGGGTAAAGCATCTGAAGGACCTAAACATAGTTTGGGTATTCTAAAACAATATTAATGCATGTAACTTCTGGTAGTTGTATGATCAGTTATGAGTGCAGAATGACCTATGATACAATAATTATAAGCCACTGTCAGGGTTTTAAATATGAGTGGGCTGAGAATTCTTCTACAGTAGGTGTCTGTGACTTGTTGGCGATAAATTCGACAATAAACGGACAGCACACACTCCACTTGTTTTAAAATAATATATTTAAAACAAGTCAAACGTATTTACACATTTTTTTTTTTTACTATGGAATATCACAGTGGGAGTTCAAACTCTAAATAGTTCTATTTTTCTTGTCAAAAGTCCACTTAGACTGATTTAGTTAATTTAGAATCCAATTTACAAGATGATTTATTTTTCTCTACTCTTATCACAACAGTATCAGTGAATACTTAACTTAAGCTACCCCATGTGTTACTACAGTTGTTTCGTGAACTTCAAATAATTGTCTTTTTTCGTCAGAGTCCACACAGGCAGGTTCAATTACTTTAGAACAACCTTTGATAAGACAAGTTATTCTCTTTATCTTTATTAAACTGTGAAACGCATTTTAAAATATCACCAGTTATGGCAAATCACACATATGCTGGCTAACTCCACGTTTTTCTAACTTTTCTCTGACTGAACTTCTCTTACATTTTGTACTTCTTATTGTTATTAACTTGCACTCGCACGCCAATTATATAAATACCTTATTCACTGAGACCTCGAAAAATAACGAAGATTCGAGTAATGTGACGTCAACAATTTGTCACTAATGAAATTCTCGAAAACTGTTTGCTCCATGGAATAAAAGTAGATGAGCAAGTTGATTTTTATGATAGAATGCAGCTTTGCACCAAGAAAACAGCAACAACGATTTTTAAAAAACTTTGGAATATGAGGAAAACGGAAGTCTGTAAACTTGTGTGTTTGATGGTGTTCAGTTATACTGCATGTCTAAATATCACCATTTCCAAACTATAATTGTTAGTTCATACAAAGTTCATGAGATAGCGCCACCTACACTGAAGTTATACATGACATGGCGCCACTTGCGCTACAATTAAAATGCAAATATAACGGTAAAATGTTAAAACTATAAATATCTTCAAATAAATTGGAGGATAAAAGTTCTAGTCTTGAGATTTTTGCTTATGGGTTTCTTTGATTTTTACATCAGTTTATTTTTTTTTGGTGGTGGTGGGAGACTAATACACATTATGTGAGTGTTCCTCTGTAGTGTTTATAGCATATATTTGTTGAGTCAGCCATTTCAAATATTTATATATTTTATTTTATCATATTTTTTAGTTATTTTTCATTTATTAATTAAACTTATCACATCTCTATTTGAAGTGTATGATGTCATCTGTTCAGCACCTCTTATGGGAAATACATTTCAGTTTCGGTGAATTTTGTTTGCCCCTGATGATAACTTCTTTAAAGTTAAATAATAATAATAAAAAGACCACTTTGTAGATAACATGACCTGTGAATTCTTGATCAGCCATCAGATTAGATAGGCACAGGCCTTCCGATAGAAATAGGCCTTCCAATGCCTTCTGATAGAAATAGGCCTTCCAATGCCTTCCGATAGAAATAGGCCTTCCAAGGCCTTCCAATAGAAATAGAAATATGTCTCTGTGATTTTCAGAAATACATGTTTATACAGATTATATGTTATGCTTATCAGTAAGAATTATACGCAAATACTGAAATTCTATTCGTAGCTTTGATACGTCTATGTTAAAATAAATACTTCTTTAATACACAAAGAAACTTGTCTTATGGTGTTAGGTATTCTAAATCAAAATCTTATCGGAGAAAATATATTTTTGAAATATTTGTAATAAGGTGGGAGAGGATTTGGTCCCAAAAGCTTTTACCCCCACCCCAAATAATTTTTAAGACGCAAACACAGAGCAGTGAACTTGGCACCACAAAAAATATCTAAATTGTTGATTAAAAGAAAGAAAGAAAGTTCATTTTAAAATAGGTTTGTAGACTCACTGGAAGACCTCTATCGTCCCTCAGCTTTTAGTGAACTTCATTTATCGTGATATTGTACGGGGATTTAAACATTCACCTACGTGTTTTCCGTACGTGGCGACCCGTGAAAAGGAGGAGAGGATCCTGGTGGTTGAGGGGTGTCGCTGATGGGTCAGTTTATGTCAGTGACACTTGGACCTTGGGGTGGCTCACCCAGCGTCATTTGACTGGTCTAGTTGGGCTAGGGTCAATCAAGTACCAATGTTGGACGTTCTCAACGGGTGTTGTGGACATTGTTTCTGATACTGGTGTTTGAGTGTAGTGCCCTTGACACCTTGGCATCTATACAATGCTTGGCTTTAACATTGTAGTGCGCCCATTTGTAAAACTCCATGTTGGGTGGGGCTAGTAGGCACTGAAGTTTTCCTTTTCATTGATTCTCAACCCAGTGACCCACAAAAAATCTTGTTGACCAGAAAGCGACCACTATTGGAAGACTCTGATCTTCAATCACCACTTCCTACTATTTCTGTACCTCCTTTTCTCATCCTCCATTCCTTGACTGAGAAATCATTAGAACAAATGTCTTCCTTTCTCGTTCAGAAGGTGTAGAGGGACTTGATGGTTCTCCAAAGTCAGTAAAGAAGCTCCATACTGGAGACATCTTGGTGGAAACATCTGCCCTTAACACAGCAAACTCCTGAATCGAAGGCCATTGGGGATATACCTATTGAGGTTACTCCACATGCTGCTTTAAATTCTTCCCGAAGAGTCTTTGTTGAGAGAGTTACAGAACATCTACGAGTCAGAGATCCTTGCTGGTTTCTCCAGCCAAGGAGTTTCTGCAGTGAGACATATCTCCACTCGTAGAGAAGGAATAATGCTGCTTATAAATGTTCTCATTTTTGATGTCCACCTGTTTCTTTCAAGGCAGGTTATCTTAACTGTAAGGTATGGCCATATATTCCTAACCCTCTCAGATGTTTCCATTGTCAATAGTTCAGTAATTCGAAGACATCTTGTCGTGGTTCTTTGACGTGATCTACTTGTGGTGGCAAAGACCATGTCGTCTACGAGTGTCAACTGGACCCTCACTGCGTCAATTGTGACGGTTCTCATCCCTCTTATTTTCGTTCTTGTCCTAAATGGGTGGAGAAAAAAGAGGTACAATGCTTAAAACTGTGATTAAGGTTTTTTATCCAGAGGCTTGAAACTTGTTGTCCCATGCTCCATCTTGGACATGTGCTGGTGCACATGTTTCCAGTGCCACAGTGGAAGTGGAAACAGATCTTTTTATGTCTCCATTAGAGTCTTTCTCACACCGTGTAAAGAGTCTTTTTCACTCCATGGTTACAGAAATTGCAGGTGAACGTCTACTCTTGTCTCTGTCCCCACTGCTGCATCCAGTGACTGCTCGGGTCCATCCCCTTTGGCCCCGAGGTGTAGAACCATTAATCGGTCATTCCCTCAATCTCTGGAGTCTCCGTCCTCTGCCAGAGATCTGCCCATGGCATGTTTCATTGAGGTTGACAAACCTCTTTCTACTAAAGGGAAACGCCATGGATGCAAACAGAAGGGTTCTTCACCCAGTTATCCTCCAACTTCACAAAAATGTCCACTTTGATACAGTGGAACTGTCGAGGTTTCCAATCTAATTTGGATGACATTAAGGCCTAGATCGATTCCTACTATCCCATGTGTCTCTCCTTACAGGACCAGCATGTATGTACACACCTTGTCTGTGCTATTCAATACACACTTGGAGGCTGTAGCCATCCATAAATCTGTGGGTCGCACCATCACTGTTTGTTCTCTTCACCTGTTTCCCGGAGAGACATATGATTAATCAGACCTTGATGCTCTTATAGAACAGTTATCTCTTTTTTTCATCTTGGAAGACTTTAATGGACACAATCCCCCTCTGGGTTTGTGCTGCTATTGATGGGAGGGGTCGTTTGTGGAGCGTGATGCTCTCAGGTCACAACCTTTCTCTCTCTTCAATACTGGTTCTTTTACCCATTTTAATGCAAGTACTGTCTTTTTACTGCTATTGATCTATTTATCTGTTCATTTTTGTTTCTAACTTTTCGTGTAGGGTTAACAGTGTCCCATGGGGCAGTGATCATTTCCTCATCGTTTTGAATGAGGTTGGCCGTGGTCGATGCCACCCAACCTGAATGCCACAGTGGAAGTTGGGGCAGCCAGATCCTGCTTCCATCTATATGTCTATCCATAAGTAAACTTAAAATTACATTGTAATCGACACTTTTAAACTCTCATTTTAGCTTTTAACGCTGAAGAAACCCAAAGCACAAACTGCTGACAGTTTTAATACCCCCCCCCCTCCTTTCTCCGAACTCAGAAGATGGTCTCACGTCTAATTAATTATAGATTACCAAGTAAAAGCCGATATTAAATAACATTTGGGAATGACGTGGTCGCGTCATTTGCCTTTTATTTTTCACATGGCATCTGTTTCAGTTAAATATATTCTTTTCTTCTTCAGCTCGCTCTTTCAGCCGTGAAGGCGCAATAATGTCACGGTCAATCCCACTATTCGTTGTTAAAAGAGTAGCCCAAAAGTTGCCCCTGAAGAAGAAAGGTCCAACTTTCGAAAGCGCTCGGGTTATAGGGTTTTATTTATTTCTATCAAGACTTCTAGAACTGACGTGTTTTTCTTTCGTGATGTTGTTTTAGAAATAAAACCAATGAAAATAAGAAAAGCATAAAGATAAAAGCATGTATTCAACCAATGAAAACTCCCGTATATTAAATGTGTTATATGTGGGTGTCTACTAAG
>NW_013742443.1:0-11671 GCF_000517525.1 Limulus polyphemus | reverse complement strand
ATTGATGCTACGTATGGATATGATAATGACGAATGAGGGTATTTCCATTGATGCTACGTATGGATATGATAATGACGAATGAGGGTATTTACATTGACACTACGTATGGATATGATAGTGACGAATGAGGGTATTTCCATTGACACTACGTATGGATATGATAGTGACGAATGAGGGTATTTCCATTGACACTACGTATGGATATGATAGTGACGAATGAGGGTATTTCCATTGACACTACGTATGGATATGATAATGACGAATGAGGGTATTTACATTGATACTACGTATGGATATGATAATGACGAATGAGGGTATTTACATTGATACTACGTATGGATATGATAATGACGAATGAGGGTATTTACATTGATACTACGTATATATATATTCAGCTGGTAAAGAACAATTATTATATTTTGTACAGGGAACTTATTAAGTATGTCGGTTAACTGTAAAGAATGCCGTCCATTTCGTGCGGCGTAATATTGATTTTTTAGATGACTAAAAACACGGACGGACACACGGATACATATCTTAAAAGATTTGGGGCTCGGGCCCGTAGGCGCGTGAATTTTCGGCGTTTCAGTATAATATCGATCACGGCTTTCTATCCTGATTTTTCCAGACACTGGGCACTATCAAATAGAATCGGGGCACGTGTGCCAGTGTCTAGCGACGACTCTGATATATATATATAGTTAATGTGTAGTATTAAAGTGCTTATTATTATACAATACGAATCGCTTTACTTTCTACACGAGATTATATTTTTTTTGTGAGACTTTTGGTAGTGGATGAAAGAGCTTTGTTTAATCGCAGAAATAGGGTTAGCGTAAAATCTTCTGTCTTAAAACTGAAATATCAATATTAATAAGAACTTATGTACATGGTTAGATCTTTTAGTACATGTGAGCGTAGAGAAAACGTCTTCAGCGTTGCAACCTATTCAGGTTTTTTTTTTAGTATCTGAACAAAGTTTTAAATGTTCGTTTTATACTAAGCATTGTTTACTACGGTGAAGCCTCCCCCCCCCCCCAGTGGCACAGCGCCACGTAGGTGGACTTACAACGCTAGAAACCGGGCTTCGATACCCATGGAGGACAGAGCACAGATATAGCCCATTGTGTAGCTTTGTGCTTATTTACAAACAAACTACAGTGAAACTTAATGTAAGCTACAAATTGGAACTCGTGTTTTATTAAAATTAAACAGGGAGATCATAAACCTTTCATTATTCATAAGATAATATTCTGTACAACATATATACACTAAGATATGTCCAGATACGTAAAGCAAGTCGTTGTTTTGAACTATCAAATTAATGTTTATATAAACAGAACAAAATGTGACGAAAAATCTATAAGTCGTGGCC
Source organism: Limulus polyphemus (assembly GCF_000517525.1). Taxonomy (NCBI): domain Eukaryota; kingdom Metazoa; phylum Arthropoda; class Merostomata; order Xiphosura; family Limulidae; genus Limulus; species Limulus polyphemus. The sequence goes on along the minus strand of NW_013742443.1, from coordinate 10,296 downwards.
TGGTGGTCAGGACGTTCGACTCGCAATCTGCGGATCGCGGGTTCGAATCCTTGTCGCCGAATATACTCGCCCTTTCAGCCGAGGGGTCGTTATAATGTGACGATCAACCTACTGTTTGTTGGTAAGAGTTGGCGGTGGGTGGTGTTGATTAGTTGCCTTCTCTCTCTCTAGTCTATCACTAAAACTAAATTAGGGACGGCTAGAGCAGATGGTCCTCGTGTAGTTTTGCGCGAACCTCAAAACAAACTAAACCAAGATCTATAAATGGAGGAAGAGGTCAAACGTACCTGACCCCCGTCCCAGGTCTATAAAACCTAAATACCGATAAAGCGAAGATTCGTAAGTGTAAATACCAACTCAGGGCAACCTCCTGTTGTGAAATAATTAACAGTTTTATAAAATGTGGACTAAGCTACTCGTGCAAGTGTAAACAAACCCCTGTTTAATCTGAAACTTACTCAATAAAACATTTTATCAAAATTTAAATTACTATAATCCACGTCTTAGCTACATGAGTGACTACACCAGTTGTTAGGGTTACTTATATCACGACAAATTCTCTATCGCGTTTAGTGTAAATACGGTCGTCAAAATTACCATTATATTCAGTTTAAGATCAGGAGTGTCATTCAGGTAGGACAGGGGGGGGGGATCAGTAGCCCTCCCCCCGAACTTAATAATATACAGTTTATTTTAGAAATAACACATAAACACATACGTAGATAAAATGTGTAAATTGCATTATTTGAATGGTTATTAAATAATATTCAAACTAAACCCGAGCGAATGTTACAAGACCGTACAGGGGACTAACTCCTCTCAATCTCTAATAAAAGCAGCTCCCCCTCCCCCTCCATACTGAAATCTGAAATGACATTCTGTTTCAAGTTTTGTTTACCTTTAGAAATTAACTTTGTTTTCCATATTATAATTGTTAAAACATTTAGCAATTTACGTCTGAAAATATTACAGTGGCGCAGTGGTATGTCTGCGGACTTACAACGCTAGAAACCGGGTTTCGATACCCGTGGTGGGCTGAGCAAACAAACAATAACTGTTAAAAGGATTAACGTCTGAAAATATTATTTCCTTAAAGGTGTTAACTTTGTTGTATAGGCGAACTACAAACAATTAATATTGAATAAAGAAACATCGGGACTAAGCTTTATCCATTCGCTATTATATCAGCCAGGTTTTACAGGGATGCTAAGACTATTTAGTTTGTATTAAGATATAACGGTGCACTCGTTTCTCGATTGTATATGTGGCCCGGCATGGCCATGTGGTTAGGGTGCTCGACTCGCAATCGGTGGGTCGCGGGTTCGAATCCCCGTCACACCAAACATGCTCGCCCTTTCAGCCGTGGGGGCGTTATAACGTGACGGTCAATCCCACTATTCGTAGCCCAAGAGTTGGCGGTGGGTGGTGATGACTAGCTGCCTTCCCTCTAGTCTTACACTGCTAAATTAGGGACGGCTAGGCGCAGATAGCCCTCGTGTAGCTTTGCGCGAAATCCATAGCAAACAAAGAAACTATTGTGTATATATATATAAACATGCTCGCCCTTTCAGCCGTGGGGGCGTTATAATGTGACGGTCAATCCCACTATTCGCGATTATAGTTTGTAAGTTTCCTTGTTTTACCAAACTTTTCATATTGTTTTACATTTTACTTACCATACCAGTCGTGGTACTTATCATCCTCATTTTTACTTTCTGTGGAAGGTTCTTCTGTTAAAGTTACACGTGTAGTAGGTCTCGATCTCATCACGTGCTGCGACGAAGAAATGGTTTGGTTTTGGTTTTCGTATAACCTGTTGTCAGCAATAATTGGTTGGTGAGCTTCTTTCTCTGTTGCCGTATTGGGAACAGTCGTACCATTATAAATGCTTCGAATGTACGAAAATCTGTCCTTTTCGAGGTCATACTCCCGCGTGCGTTGGAACCAAGTGTCGAAGTCGTGGATGAATGACGAGAATGCGTCATTTGGATCCTCCGAAGTTCGTCCACTGGGACCACTAACCGAGCGTTTCTGCTCCTGTAAAATCGAAACTTCTCCTCCTCGATGAACGTCAGCTTCTGTGAAAATATCTCTGTTTCTCCTTTCAGGAAGATACGCGGAGTTCAAACCTTCATCCGCGAAACTTCTCTTGTGATAATGTGAAGAGTTACCTCTACTTGGGACCCCGTATGAGGGAAAATCTTTGTTTGTTGAGCTTCTGTGACTTCGATATTCTTGGTGCGAGGTCCTTGCAGTCGGGTTGTCTTGGACAGAGGGAGAGCTAGTTGTGTCACTCCGAGAAGCGCGAAATTTTGGAGATGTACCGTTTTTTACAGAATTTTCTCCGTATAAATGTGGGGTGTTATCGTCCTGGAGAAATAGGTGTGTTTCTAACGATGCGCTTGTTTGACGAGACGGAGATCTAATGTGAGCTAGTCCCTCGTAATGCATAGGTGAGCTGGTTTTATAGAAGTAATAAGAACGTGAGCCTTTTTCGTATGAACCAGTAGGGTCGTCGTTCCTCTTTTCGGTGCCATATTTGAGGGGATACATTGGGGGAGGACCATCGTATTTCTTTAAGTTCTTACTAGCAGCGGTGAAAAGAATACTTTCTGTCGCACCCTCTGCCTCGTGCTGGTCACCAAGGAAAGAAGGAACGAACTGCACATCTTCGGGGCTCCAACCAGGTGACTCAGACCGGCTATTGGTCATTGGAACAGTCTGAACTGGGGAAGAAGCTCCTGAAAAATTGGTGCTTGGCGTTTGGCCAACTGCTGCTCTCCATCCCAAGTATGGCTGTCTAAAAGATCGGTAAGCTGACCACCCACTTAATGGGGTACTACGCCTGGACAGTGGGTGTGGGTCAGCAGGTGACACTGACCCGACACTAACTCCTGGCGACACTGATCCGACACTAACTCCTGTTAAACTATCCCGTGATGAGTGTAGGGATCCTACATAACGCCAGTCGGTATAAGATATACGGTCAAGGGTTGTCAGTTTTCTTTCCGAAAAGCTGGAAGAAGTTAGGCTACTAGAAGAGGGAGTTCTTGACCCCAACCCTTGCCATCGTGGACGTCTTCTTCCTTCTTCTCGCTTCAAAAATAATCCATCTTGTGACCGCTTACTATACCAGTCTGGAAGATTCAGGTTTTGCAGAGATCGCTCTACCCGCAGCTCATACTCAGACAGAGTCCTGGTAGAATTCAAAGTATTTTCTGGGGGTAAGGCAGCCAATCGATTGTCGTCGTCTATTAAAAAGTCCATACTTCGAGCTCGTACATTACCTTCCATTAGAGTGTTCAGATTTTCTGGGTCTTTATTACCAGGTCTAAGTATGCTCCGAGTGTCTGTGTGATCTTTAATGAGACGCGGTTCACAGATCTGCAGCTTACATTCTAAAGTGTCGATATCCGTTTCTAGATAGCCCAAACTCCTACTTCTCCTTCTCGACGCTTTCTCCTGCTTACATATCTCTTTGTACCTGTTCAACTTCTGACGATAATCTGGCCACACATGAGAAGAATCACCCGCATGGCGACAAGGCTCGGAACAACTGAGCTCTGCGTTATTTTCCTGCAGCATTGAAGCTGAAGTCCGATCAATAAGTTTCCTACTGTTGCGCACAGCTCTTTCTATCGCCATCAGGTCGGGGCTGCTGTTTATCAGACGAGCTCTATCAACTTTGGTAGACTGCTTAAACGCTTCAAATTTATGCCTTACACAGTCTTCTTTTCCGTCATCATTTTTAAAATTTTCCGTATTCTGAATGGCTTCCAAGAACTGCCTACGAGCACTAGCAATACGGCCCCTTATTCCAGAATTTAGCTTAACATTTACAAAATTTTGTAGACGGGATGGTGGTAATGGGGGTTTAGTTTCCTTGTTATTTGTTGCAGATTTGTATCCAGTAATACGTTCAGTACGGTCAGCAATACCTTCCCTAACTGTTGGGGGTAAACTAGTGAATAACATTGATCGAGATGACAAAGGAGCTATTAACTTCTGCGTCTTCTGACGACCTTTGGAAAGTGTATGTTGCAACAAAGAGTTGATTTCTCTCTCACCTTTAACTGTACCTTCAGTCTGTGAACTTTTTTTTAGGCTTTTAGAAAATGGGGTCTTAAAGAAGATCTTTCTAATTGACGGTGGAAAAGATTGATTGTCATTTAAAGAAGGTACTTTATCTTCTCTTTCTTTCACCCCCAGAGGGTGTTGGTTCACCACAGACATCTGATTACAAAGCAGTTTACTCTGTACTCGTGGTTGCATGCCTGATTCTCGTTTCTGTGTCGCTGATTGTTTCTCTTTTGACTCTGCGGCTTCTGACTTAGAACTTGGGCACACATCATTGGTGTGGATATCGTCAGTTGGGGTTACGATCCTTACTACTTTGGATCGACCAGTTGCGCCACCATGTTTCCACTTGGTAACAAGGGAAGTCTTCTTGTCGTTTACATCAGCGGGCGTCACATTTGAACCAAGGTTTGTTGAAATGGAGTTACTATGTTTATTATGTTCGTTTTCAGAGGTTAACAAATTTTCTGGTCTGAATGGAGGATGACGCGATTTAAGAATTCCACGTAATAGTTTTACTTTGGATTTTGTGTATGGTGGAATGACTGCGGCGTGGATTTGGAGTACCTGTATTTTATCAGAAGCAGGCTTCTGTGTTAATTCCATGCTATTCTGAGCTGTCGCTGTATTTTCATTCATTTTTCGGTGTGGAATACGAGCGATGGTTCACGTGCATTTGTTTAACAATTCCTTATAACTTTCCTTTCGCCGTTTCGGTTGTTTTCTTTCAGGCAGTGCGTATACCGATTCGCTTATTACATTTTGTTCATTATCGTATAATGTTTATACATAATTATCTTTCGTGGGTTTGAGCAGGCCTCAAACTCCGATTCACGCATGCTAAAGAGACTATCGAAAATAATATAGGGTCAGGGCTAGTCCTGTAAGTGATGATAAGTCATTAATACAATGATTTACAGATAACTTGGTAGGCTTAAGAATTCTTCTCGTGCACCCAGAGATATAGGTTCATCAATTGGTAAGTCCGGAAGTAGCCATCATTCTGGTAGGTTCATCATTGGTTAAGTCGCCATCATTCTGGGTCTTTATTGATTAAAAGCTGACAAGAAGGGTATTACAATTCCTGCTGTTACGTAAGCTAAGAGTTCGTTTTAACAGAACTTGTAGTAACAGTTCCTGCCGTTACGCAAGTTAGGGTTCGTTTTACAGTTCCTGCTGTTACGCAAAGTAGAGATCGTTGAGTTTCGTCAGTCACGTTAAACAAAGTCGAGCTAAATCTCCCGTCATATCACTACAGAAGACTTAAGACTAACATGAACCACATTAGTTTCTTGCAACGTTCAAATATTCAACCACAAATATTCCTGACTTGTGCATCGAGGAGAAGCCTTCAACTAAACGGAACTTTTGTGCTTGCTGGCAGATCCTTCTCTGGCTTCCATTCAAATAGTCTTGACTTTAATTCCTCCTTTCCTAAACGTCTCAGATTTAGAGACGCTTCTGTGAGGCTCTTGCACGTGTGGGAAGGAGTAATAAGTTTGTAGACCTCACATTTCTTGGCGCAGTATTCAGTCTACTCAAAGAAGTGTGGGGGGGGAGAGAGGAAGTGTCACGTGGTAAAGGTTCTGACTCACCCTCAACACTATTGGTGTCGTGAAGGTCACTCTGATCGTGTTTCAACACTTTTGCGTACTGACACCTAAAATATCTTTATAGTTATTATATTTCCTGACAGATGGCGCCACATAACGTTTCCTCCGCCCTCGCGTTGCTTCTCGTTCTCATTTTCTAATGGATATGATAAAAGCTGCTGTCACAGAGTGTAGCAACTCATCTGTTTCATTATTTATATCATGTTGCAGTTATGTTGAGACTGATATTACCTCATATATCTAGTCTTCAGCCATTATTAACTGAAACGTAGTCATTTCCGGTCACGAAGTAGGTAAACAATTTACTATCGTGTGATACTAATTGTAAACATATGAAGCTAACGGACGTGCTTCAAATGGTTCGGGAAGTTCCATAACTTGCATATAAACCCCTGCATTGGGTTTATATGTTTGTCATATTTGTGCTGAACTGACATGATTGGCCTTGGCATGGCCTGGTGGTTAGGGCGCTCGACTCGCACTCTGTGAGTCGTGGGTTCGTATACCCGTCACCGAACATACTCGCCCTTTCAGCTGTGGAGGTGTTAATGTGACAGTCAATCCCACTATCCGTTGGTAAAATAATAGTAAAAGACACAAAAAACGATGTTTTTTTTTGGGGGGGGCACAGTGAGAGGTAAAATCTTTGTTATAGGTTACAGCTGAGTAACGTTTTTTTTTTTTCATTTGTGTTTGTTACTCCTAATAGTCCAAGAGCTGGCGGTGTCTCTAATCTTCTTATGATAACGACTATTTCAGTTAACTTTTAGTTCACGACTTTATGAAAACTGATCATTTAAAGTTTTCGAACTTTATAAAACGTAACCCCGTCGACTTACTCCTCACGTTGTTGTTCCACCCCCTACTCCGTTGAACAGTCTTGGCCAGGTTTTCTACTCAGGGGGTGGCAGAAAATTGTAAGGGAGAGGAGCCAATAAATTAAAAACTGAAATGGGTAATAGTGTAATAGTGTTTATAGAAGTTGTATTTTTATATTAAATAATACAAAACGAGTTTATTATATATAAAAGCTGAAAAATAATATGTGATCAATATCCCTAGATTTTTGATAGGGGCGGGCCCCTTGGCTACGCCTCTGCCTGTGAATCCTTGGTGTGTGTATATATATATATTACCCTATCTCTGTGAATCTTTAGTGTATATATATATATATTACATATATAATTCTAACAATTGTTCACGCTCTTTGCCCATGCCTCGCGTGTTCTTTGTTTATTCAAGACGTTTCATTAAAACTTTATGGAACAGGAAATGTGGCACACGCCTTTTTATTTTTAAAACGTTTTCAGCAGCAGTACCCGAGAGTGAAATTTTATATATGTATATACACACACACACCTTCCTAAAACATTGATTCACTGACATCAAACACCAGATGTATATATACACCTTCCTAAAACATTGATTCACTGACATCAAACACCAGATGTATATATACACACCTTCCTAAAACATTGATTCACTGACATCAAACACCAGATGTATATATATGTCACTATTTTAAATCAAACCAAACCATTGCTTGAATGTATGCATAACGAATTTTATTTAGGAGATTTAGATTAACTGTTCATTAAACTATTTTTTCGGTCACTACAAGATGATGTGATTAACAAATTTGAAAACAAACACGGTAACCACTTAAAGCTAATTTTATTGAAAGTCAAAAACTGTTGTTATCAAAGTAAGGGAGCGGGTGTGTATATCAGTTTAAAAATAAGTAATAATCATCTCTTATAAAGTGTGATTTTTGTTATTGTTTTCAGCCCACCACGGGGATCGAAATCCGGGTTTGAGCGTTGTAAGCCTACAGACTTACAGCCGAGCTACTGGGGGACATTTTCTGTCAGAAATAAAAATAATAATAAAATTCAATGGTGTTGCCCTTAATAAACATAAAAAAGCGTAGTTTTATTGGCTTAGAAAACCTTTAATTGTTTGCTTTAATGAGCATAAAAACTTATGGTTGTTAGTTTATTACACCGTGGTTTTAATAAGCCTAAAAAACAAAACAAAAACCATAATGTTATTGATTTAAAAAAAAAAACAGACTTCTCAACTGGTGGTTTCAAAAAACAGCACAAAAGCAATGACTGCAGTTTACATAATTTTTATCACAAATTTTAGGCCTAGTTGTTTCTGATACTTCAATACTTTTCGGTGTTTAAACCATAATTTTTTAAATGTTATTTCTTAGGCGTGGTTCGTTTATTATCGTAATTCCATATAATTATGAATTTTTTGGTCAATTTTTAGTACGGGAAGTTAGAAAGTAAGTCGTTCTTATTGTCATTGGTCATACACAGGTATTCGTCACAAACATAGAAACTTTACTTTTTGTTATTGTTCAGTTTGTACGACGGATGTTCACATATGTTCCGCCACATTCTCACGGATACTGTTACGTGTATAACTAAACCTTTTTAGCTCCGAACCCAGACGTCATATGCTTTTTTGTATTTTCTATGTAAAACAAGAGGGTGTTCTCAATAGTCACGTCACTTGAAATTCTTTTAGGCAGGAATAGGGTAAATTAATCTACGAGATCTTTTTTTTTTTTTCGTTTTTATTAGCTATATTTTTGTGCGCTAGCAATACCAAACGTGGGGCGCGCGTATACCCGATTCGATTTTATTACTCATCAGGATCTCTACCAGCCTACCCTCAACTTGAAATCTTTTTAATCAGGATTAGAGTAAATTAATGTATGAGGCCTTGGTCAAATACATTAATCGAAGGGGTTTGACTACCTGAGTCCAAAACTGTAATTAGATCTCAATTCAGTCAAGGGATGACGGAACTATGAGCTAAAAGTTTGTACTCGAAAAAAAAGCTCAGAGCCGCGGCTAAAAATTGGCCTTTTAATGGAAAAATATAGTGTTGCGAAAAATGTTTTTGTAAACTGTTTGTATCAATGATTGTTACGGAATTTGGTTTGTTTTGGATTTCGCGCAAAACTACGCTTAAGCTACCTACGCTAGCCGTCCATAATTTAGCAGTGATAGACTAGAGGAAAGGCAGTTCATCAACACCACTCACCGCCAACTTTTGGTCTACTCCTTTACCAACAAATAATGGGACTGACCGTCACATTATAACACTCCCACGACTGAAAGAGCCAGCATGTTCGGTGGCTGGTATTCGAACCCGCGACCCTCATATTGCAAGTCGAGCGCCTTGATCATGAGGCCAGAAATGCCAACAACAGTAGTTTGTTTGTTTTAGAGCAAAGCTACATTGAACCATCCGCTGTGTCCACCCAATAACAGTGAGAAAAGCAGTTTTAAGCTTACTTTTTAACTTTGATATTTTGGCAGAAAAACGACAGTAAAATAATATTTGATCTTCAAGAATAATCAGAAAGCACCACGTGTACATTAAGATATTATCAAAGTTCATCTGATATCTGGAAATTAACATATCATATATTTAACCAATCAAATCATTAACATATTTGTTATGACACTATAGGTAGAAATAATATATTTTAGATTGGTTTATTTGACTCAGAATTGCCCCTAGTGGCACAGCGGCAAGTCTGTGGACTTATAGCGCTAGAAACTGAGTTTCGATACCCGTGGTGGGCACAACACAGATAGCACATTGTATTGCTTTGAGCTGTACTTAATTACAAACGGACAAGTTTTCGAATGTTCGCGCGAATATACACGAAGCGCTATGTTTGAGGTGATGGCACGCCATGGCCTGCCTGGTGGTTAGGACGCTTGACTCGCAAACCTATTATTTTCATAGTTATAGTATTTTGGCACTTGTATATAAAGTTAAAATCATAAATAATATTCAACGTTAAACTGGTACACAATTAAAAACATTTTATTTAGGCCTATCTATGGCCTTCAAAAAAGTTGACGACTCTACATGTTTCGACGTTACTACGTCATCCTCAGGAGTGATTTCGAGAGTTGTGTGTCACAAATAGTACTCATCCAGTCAAAGCTTGAACTTCTTGGTTTCGAGGGTTTTATTCACCTAAAGAAACTAGTTTTTCTAGCTCGACAGTCATTTTGAATATTGTGTACACACTGTCTATGTATTGAAGTCTATATTATAAGTTAAGCTCGAAACTCTAGACCAGTGGTTCTCAAACTTTTGTGGCCCTCGCACTCCTCCCCTAAAAAGTGTGCATTAGACATTTCCTCTTGGCAACATTTGGGGGGAAAACGGATCTTGTATAGGCCTCTTGCGCACCCCCTGGGCCGTCATTTGGCAATCTTGGTTGGGAACCCTTGCTCTAGACCAGGGGTCACCAAACTACGGCCTGCGGGGTCAGTTCATCCGGCCCACCGTTGCACTGTGCCACAAATGAGCTAAAATGTAATTATTTATATGGCAATATCATAGATTGTAGATAAACTTACTATGTAGAAAACATTAAAATAAGTGTAAGTAAAAAATGTCCAAATTTGTCCAATCTGATTTTTGCATCTGACAGTAATATAAGTTTTAGGAAAATCAGTGAAATAAAAAATTCGGCAACTTTTCGCGACTTTGGATATCAGAGCGATTTTTGTGTAAGTACCTGCGATGAGAGTTCATGCCTGCAGTCGCCTCTGATAACTTAACT
>NW_013742442.1:0-12625 GCF_000517525.1 Limulus polyphemus | reverse complement strand
TTGCTGTCATGTTAAACTTATATTAAAGTTTTTCTTCATTACCCATTTAAGCCGTCTCCAGCCATTATTAACTCAGGACTAGTTGTATAATTTAAATATAATTTGTGGTTAGGAAATTAGGAAAGTCGAATGCTTCCTTTCATCTGACAATTTGCATGTTGCAACTAAATAGTGTAGTCAGTATTCATTAATTTATTCTTTTAGCCCATTTTGTCGAAAAATGAAAGTGGGGTACAGGGACGCAAAAGACGTGCACAATTTACAGCTTCGATGGTGGAGTCAAGCGAATTGATGAGAGCTATCCTTGCTGAAAGTGATAACACCAGAAAGCCAGCATCTGTTCCTTTTGATGGCAGCAAAGAGGTCAAAGTGCAAGATTGTGAACATGCTATTTCATTTGAAAAGAAAACAATGAAGAAACTGTTCTTAGCACCCGGGGACAAAATCACTTTTGGCACCCCAACCTCTAAAATGTTTTGATTATATGTTTTGTGACTCATTACCCACTTAATGACAACAACATAAAGAATTAATTACCGCCTCACACAGGACTAAAATAAAGTCACAATAAAACATCTCACGATATCATAACTGTAAACCTGGAACTAATGAAGTATAGTCTACTAGGTGTACTTTCATAATTTGTAAACCATTGTGATATTTATGTCATCCAGTATTGTTCAAAGTCACATAGCCAGAGTAATTCGCATCTAATTTTGTGCTTATTGTTTTCTCAATATTGACAGGGTCTTCTTCCTTAATCTGTATAAAGTCAATAAATGACTCTTTGACTTCTACTTTTCTTGTCTTAAAGTCAATGTGAATAAACCGAATAACCTGGGCCAATTGCTCACGATGTGCTAAATCAGGTGTGGAATCAAACAGAATACCATAGTATTTGTTTCTACGAATTTCTGACAAACAATAATTTCGCACATGTGAGGTCATGAGATTTATAAACTCATTTTGGATTTCAAGAGAAAGATAATATGTTGACATTTGCTTGTTTTTAACAAGCTCTAAATGGTCACTCATTACTGGATCATACTTTGCTAATAACTGCAAAAGTGACAGGAAATTTCCAGGATTTTCGTTTCAGATTATGTCCTCAGTATGACCACGAAATGCAAGATTCTGAGAAGATTAATATTGTGTACAATTCAGCAACCGTCGCAAGACGTCTCTCCATTTATTTTTTCTTTCTGAATTTGCCTTTGCAGCTCTTCATCAATGCCACTTTGAAGACGAATTCGGCGCTCAGTTTCTTTCCAAGCACTAAATGACTCACGATGACTGTCACTATTTTCATGGGCATTTAACATTTCTTTTTTATTCACTTAGATAATCCACTCTATGATTTGACAGCAAACCGACTATCGGATGTCATACATGTAGATGAGAAAAGAAGACAACAAAAGCAGTATGCTGCTTTACGTAGAGGTGAATACACCAACCAGGAACGATTGATCTCTTGTCTATTCAGAAGGCGTCGTTTGGAAAAAAATGTAGCAAGAGAACGTCCATCTTTGGCATCAAATGGATCTTCTTTATGTTGAAATCCATGTGCTCCAACTTTAACAATCTCTGTGCGATGTGCATGTGTTACAACTTCTGAACCTGTTTTATCACACTTCATAAATCCAACATCTCTCTGTGTTAAAATATTTATTACGTCATCCTCTTTTAGGTTAGCGACATTATTCTGTGGATTTGTTTCTAACAAAGTGGAATCCTCTTGTTTATTATTATTGTAGCTTTCAATAGGACAGAAGAACCCTTGCTACGCCACTGCCCATCCTAGGTCCTTGGTTGAGCACAGGTTTCACGTCCTTTCCATAATTCCAGGGGCAAGCAGAATACTCCTTGCCCACTTGGTTGGGGAGTGAGAATGAATGTTCATAATTCCAGACCAGATTAGTTCTGTTCCTTTGGTTGAGTGTGGCATGCACAATCCCGTCATCTGAGCCTGGGGTGTTGCGTTTTGAATTTCTTCAGGTGGAGGAGAAAGTTTGTCCACTTCGGTGTTGCTTACGTATTGTAATTCTGGTGGTGTGAAACGTATCACTCTATGACTACAGGTTGAGATCCAATCAAAATTAGATATAACATTGCAGTCCAATAGTCCCAGCCACCAACGTGGGATGTATATTCCATGAGCTCTTAATTCCAACTCCGAGTTGTGGAACCTTGGTTATCTTGTTGGGGCTGGTTTATACTGATGATTACTTGTATTCTATTCCACCTTTGATGTCGGAACTAAGTTCCTTGTGAATAACGTACCTATTCTGGATGTGGAGTGGTTCCGTCACTCTTGTACCATCTTTATCTTGGTACACTTCTGTTCTGTACAGATGCTTTCTATATGGTTCATGCCTACACCAGCCCCTTCACCTTCTCAATGTGGGATTCTAGCTATAATGTCAGTGGAGGTATGTTTTGGAAGTTAACATTTTCCTAAACTTAAAATGTATTTTCAATAATACTTACCTCCACTGACATTCTCCCACCCTACCTCCCCACTAAAAGCCGGTTTGTCTCGAAAAAGTGATTACATTATCTGAATGAGGTACTTGTATACTGGAGATTGATAAATAGCTATAGTTTCAGTATAAATAATATTGCAATTACATTTTCAGTTTAGGAAAATGTTAACTTTTGTCACTTTCTATCATCATTTTACTTTAAAGTAGCAGTTGAAATTTTCTATCAGTTTATAAACTATTATTTGATATCTTAAGCTTTTTATTTCTAAGAGGTTTTGTCAATCGGGCACAATGAGTCATTGTTATTTGAATGGTTTTCTAAGAGAGGTTTTGTCAATCGGGCACAATGAGTTAGTTATTTGAATAGTTTTCTAAGAGAGGTTTTGTCAATCGGGCACAGTGAGTCATTGTTATTTGAATGGTTGTTTCCAGATGCATATCAACATTTTGTTCTTTCTTATAGCTCTTGAAGAGATTGCAGGTAATATCATAGGCAGAGTTTTTTTCCTCATACCAAACAGGTTTTCAGCTTTTGAAAGGGGTTAAGGATTACTTATGGACAGGTATTCTCAGCATTGCAAATTGCACATGAGTTGTATATATATGTGGCTAAATTAAAGCTCTTGTTCAAGCAGAAACAAAGTTGGACAAGGTTTTTTGCAAAATAATTGACAAGTTCTTGTGCTGTGTGTTAAAGGATTAGTAAGGTTGGAAGAATATATCTGTTGGGTACCAGGTTGGTGCTGTCCATGCACGGCCCCTGGTACTTCACTGTGGGACTTGCCCTGTTTAAATGCTATTTGTTCTCAGTTACAAAGTTGTCAGATTTAAATACTTTTTAGACTAATTTGATTTCTGGTGAGCTATGCTCCAACTATTGTTTGGCTCTGTATATATTTTGTTGGATAGCCAATTAATAGTTGATGTCACTTAGGTATGTTTTCAAATCCAGATTGGACGTATTTTTATATCTGCATAGAATAATTAAAATCAGTTGGTTTTTTATAGAATTAAAAATGTAGTTACTAAAAGTATCAGCTCATTTATATTATAACATTTTTGTGTGTCCTTGCTAGTAAAGGAATGTGGAATCTGCCATTAAGGTATTCACTAAAATGAAATTACACAAGAAAGTGCATGAAATATAGTTTTTGTTACGTATCTGCTTGTCTGTTAATTTCAGGTATAAATTCTTTCCGAGGAACTTCAGCGATACAAGTCCTTTCTTAATTAAAACTAGTTTATTCTTTCTTGATACAACTTTGTAATACACAGAATTTCCACCGTCACTTTAAACTTAACAACCTTTAAAACACACTATAAATCACAGTGATTCACGCACTTTACTTACGGTGCCTACTGTTCACTTGACTCAATTATCTCTATCTTTAATCTATCTGCATCTCTTCAATCTATTCTCCTGCAGGCTTTATCTGCCAGGCTTATATACTAAAAAAAGGGGCGTCCCGAATGCACTAGGAAATTCACGATCATTCGAGAAACTCCTCGCACACGCCAATGCGCCAGTACCATCACGTGACTTCTGCTGTCATAACATATTGTATTTGAAGCAGAGAACTATTGCATTTATAGTGAAAATAGTTAAAGATGAAATGCAATTCAAGATTTATAATCTTGTGATTGTCAGTTTGAATCTGGCTATCAACTAACAAAAAATAGTCTTAACTTCCTCTGCTCAGACTGTGAACCCATTTTGCATTATTGCTTACTTTTATTACTTAAGAATAGCTATTAGTATGAAAGAACTGAGTTTTTGAATGATCTTTTAACTCCTAGAGCTGAAGGGAATTTACATTCAAATAAAAATGTTTTTCATCATACTTGCAAAATCTAAAAGTTTATAAAAGAACAGTGCAATTCAAAATGTCACAAAAATATCTATAATGTACTTTTAAGAGATTTATTTTTAGCAGTGTGAAGTTTCTGGATTTTGTTAGAAATATTTTTAAATATTCTTTATCCCATAGGTTTTGTTCAAGTCTCAGTTACAAAAGAATGGAGTAGAGCATCAGTTACGACGAGAAATAGAAATCCAGTCTCACCTAAAGTATGTGATTCTTGACACTTTAAACATAATAATGTTAACTGCTGTTTTTTACAGCTGAGTTCTAAACACCTGGAGATGAGAGCAACTTTATTTGCTTTATCATGTGTAAAAGGATTCTGTTCTACATGTGGTTTTGGTTTTATGATGTTTAAGCTAAGTCATCGACCTTCATCGGCAAATACCTAAACCAGTTTTTTTCTATCTTTTCACATAACAGTGCGGGTAGTTTTATTCTAAGTTTTCATAGCTGTGCTATCTTTTCACAATATTTTTTTACCTTTACGGTTTACTTGGTTCCTTCAAATAAACTAACTCTGTCAAATTTTCCTTCTAACACATGTTCCACAATACAAGATGATGTGTAACTTACTGAGTAGTATTCTACACAAAGTGGTGATTTAGAAACTGATTTAACTCTTTCTGGACCAGATGGATATCACTGTCACTGATGTCCCTTGTTTTTTTTTCTTCTCACAGTGGAAATACTTAACCAAGTTACAAGGAACTTAGACTTACTACATATTATCTAGTTGTAGTTTTAAGAAAATTTGTATGATTTGTTTTAGATTTTCTGTAATTTTTATGATATGAATTTCCAGAAGTTTGCTGTGAGACACTTGAAATAAACTTGAGTTCTTCCTTCCATTTTATAATTTTTTTTTTTTATATATGGACCGGAAAGCTACATTACATATATATATAATCAGTTTCAACATTTTTCATATTCATTACCCTATTTCTTTTCATATGTTATTTGCCAAGTGCAGTAGTCACCACTCCTAGATATAAATTGTAAAAAAACACCTCTGAAACTGACAAAGATTTATAGGTGACCTAGGACCTGACCTTTCAAAATGTCAGGTCAAACTAGGTAACAGTGTTTTTGCTAACAATATTATTGGTCAAGATAAACTCATATCTAATCAGTATAGTTTCTTTTCAGTAAATTATTAGTTCTTTAATGTATGTACAATGTTTTAATATGATAAGCTTAACAATAATACAATAATATTCAATAACTAAGAACTTGAGTCATTTGAATATTTTGCAATCGTAGAAGAAAATTTACATAGCTTTCAAACAAATATAATTTAACATGAAACTATTGAAGAATTCCCAGATCTGTATTTTTTATTTTGTTACTAAGTCTTTTAAACTTCCCCATAGATTCTGTTGTTCTTCTCTGCAGGAGCTCCATCTAATAACTTTCTCACAAAACCATAAAATACTTTGTGCACCATTTTATTCATTCTATATTCAAATAAATAGTTTATAATCTGTTCTATCTAATGGTGTTTAAACTTTAACTGTAGCTGTTTAGACCACATGCTGTGACATCTTAAAAAGAGTAGGAATGTGGGACTGTAATATCAAAACCTCAAACACAACATGAAAGTCATGGGAGAAGCAACACTTAACTGTATTCTCAAAGGATAATACCTTATTAGCAAATAAAAACCTATACTGTGGGTTGGACAAATAATGAATAAGGGCACTGCTTATAGGAAAAACTCGTTAGAGTGTTATAAAAATATTTAATTTTTTTTATGAATTGCTCTAAATAAATGTTACAAAGTATTAATTGTGCAATATTTTTGAGCTGAAAATTTTTTAGAAAGCTAGAATAATTATTTTTACTTAACATATTTGATATGCACTTGACACCTGAAAGGTGCTCTGTGGTGTGAAAAGGTTAATATCCTCTTTCAGTCCCTGGAACTGACTTCGTAACCCTTTTGTGTTTGTTATAGTTTTCATGCTATAACTTTTAAATTAGTAAGCGAATGTCAATGAGATTTGGCACATTATCAGTAAACATTACAATGCTTTTATATGCAAAGTATCAATTTTTTATTATTATTAAGTCTTAAGGTTTGTAAAGCAATGCTTTTCTCATGTCTTTTTGCATGTTGCCTATCTAACATGTAAAGTAATTTTCATTTTAAGATTTAAAATACTTTTGTGCATCAGAAAATTTTCAAATTGCACATGTGAAATCTTTTATAAATTCTGGATGGTTATCAAACATTTCTTAAGAAAAAACTTTATATTTTATCTGTTATTTTCAGTAATTAATCTCTGTACAGGTTCGGTAGATTTGACTGATCTCGTAACCACCATGAAAAAATTAGGAAATAAATATAAATTATGCCTCTTTCATTCTGGAATGACAACAAATTATAACACAAAAACATAAATGTTTAGATTAAATAGCTTAAATCTCATAACATTGTACATTTATGTATATTTATTAGTTTTATTATATTGACCTTTCAGCCGTGCCTGGCTAACAATACAGAAGTTACAATGATGCAGCACACGTGCACTCATGTTACAGGATCCAATAACATAAAACTGACCTTTGGTCTGTAGAAAGTAACTTGTCTTGGCTGTGTTTTAGTAGACTAATAAAATACAGTCACACTTCAATTATTATACATTATATATGTATACAGGTTATTGCTATTTTTGAAATAAGTTCTTAATTTTTAAAACATAGAACAGTAAATAAAGAAGTAAAACAAACAATTATCTCTTCAAGTTACAACCTTTGTACTTGGTTGCTGGTTGACGTAGGTTGCTAAGCTTTTTAAAAAAAATGTGAAGGATATGATGAAAAAAATTTTTTTAGGTTTTTATATATACATTTGAATAACTAAAAAATCATAAATTACTACATTAATACCATAGAATTCAGCTATAATTTATCAAGCTTAGTAACTATATAGTAGTAACTTTTAGTCTATACAAATATGAATTTTCGAGCAGACTAAAGACACACCCTACCTCGTTGAAATCTTGGTTGAAAAGAAAGAGATGGTGCCAAGTCCGTTAAAATGGCTGAGAAAGCCACTAGGGGTACATTCTGAGCTTTCGATTGGTTATTCATGTTGTATACAGAAGTAAGTGTATATAAGGGAGTGTTTCCAAAAATGGAAAGAGGTGGGCAGGATGCCACTGTGTTTGATTTATTACATGAGCAATATCTTAGCAAATTGAAAAGATAAGTGGCTCTTATTTTATGTTATAGTTTGTCAATATCAGTAATTTGAGTTTCTAATTCGATTTCACAAACATCTAATTTGAACCAGTGCTGTGTTCAACAAACCATGTGACACACACAAATCAATGTTTATTTGTGTTTTTTTTAATATGTACTTTTAAATTAAGAATTGAGTAATATATAGTACTAAAATTTGAATTATAATCTATAGGTTTATACCAAACTTACTGACATAAGTTCATGAAATAGTAGTTCAATAAAATTTTGAATGCGAGTCACCAAATGCAATGACATGGCCTTTCACTTGTGACCCATCTGGAAAGTGTTAATACAATTTTTTATAACTGAGTGTGAGTGTAGTAATAGTTTTATATCATTAAGAGTTATTTTATACACTATGTTAAAATTTATGGGAGAAAATAAAAAAACATCTATTAGCATAATTTTGTTGGCACTGTCTGTTTGGAAAGCTGTGAATATGCTTATGTGACATCGAGGAATTAAACATAGAAATTAATCACTTAACATTCAAAATACAATCTTTTTATAAATGAGTCTTTAACAAACTTAAATCAACTAAACGCGATAAAGCTGACACTAAATAAATTCGTAAACATTCAGGTTTGTACAATATTCTTACAATGCAATTATACTTAAACCTGATGGACGGGATGGTAGTGGTATTAAGGTCGTTTTAAGACAGAAACCTAAAAAAATATCTGAATGAAAATCTGAGAACTTTTTTGTTTCATGTTTTAGAACTTGTATGGTGTAGAAGATGGTCCTTTTGATTTGTTGGTTAAATTTGCAATTATAGAATATAACTTTGTGTAAGACTTTTAATATTCTTAGGAACATAAATTTTGTTAAGGTGTACCTTCCCTTACAGAGCATTCCAGAGAGGGTAGAACTGAGTTGTTACCATAAGAACATATTATCCATCTTCACATAAAAGATAGAGTTGAAATTTTATTGTTTTATGAGACAGCAGTTTTCTTTACATCTTTATCTATATACTTAACCAATCAAATTTATTGATCTTACATGTACTGTTATGTACAGTTTCTTGTATTATTGATGTAGATACTGACAGCATTTGTTTTAACCACGTGAATGTAGGCATCCTAACATTCTTCAACTGTACAATTATTTCTATGACGATACAAGAATTTTTCTGATTTTGGAGTTTGCTGCTAGAGGTGAGCTGTTTAAAGAACTTCAGAAATGTGGAAAATTTGATGACAAGCGAGCTGCTACTGTAAGTAATAATTTCAGATGTAGTTGACGTACATGCAAGTAAACTGTATTTAGATTATCAACCCTTTAACCACTTTAAACACTTTTCTGCGCAAGTCACTGAGTTACATTCAAAATTTATTTAAACAACTTTATTATCGATGTATGTGAATGAAATTAACATTATAATGTATTTTATAATTTGAAGTTGTATGTTATCTAAGTTTTAATTCCTTTTTTAAAAGAAACCTTTAAAAAATACTTAAACTTCAGTTTTGTATTGTCACGTGACATACAAGCTGTGAAAAATCTCAACTTTTGCACTTGCTATCTTGACTGAGATAATGCCTTTCCTTTAGATGTAAGCTGAGACAATTAAGTACATTTACTTGCCCTGTTGATATGCAAGTGTCAAAGTTCTTTGGCTGAATGCAGTAGAAACAAATAATAAATGTTGTCAAACCCTGATGGGTTCTATACATATACTTTAGCTTTATAACTTACATGTAGTTGCTATATACACATGGATATAGTCATTAGAAAGAGCTCATTTTAAACTATAATTCAACAACTGTTATTTTGAAATTGGTGCTCAGTTGTAATAGGCTGCTTTATCCGTGATAACACTTAGTTTTTTTCTTAGCTAAATATGTTCTAGATAGAGTGAAAATTAAATTGTATTTAGG
The DNA here is from genome assembly GCF_000517525.1 of Limulus polyphemus. Taxonomy (NCBI): domain Eukaryota; kingdom Metazoa; phylum Arthropoda; class Merostomata; order Xiphosura; family Limulidae; genus Limulus; species Limulus polyphemus. The sequence goes on along the minus strand of NW_013742442.1, from coordinate 3,148 downwards.
TCTTACTTTTATATCTTAGTTAATTATGTGCTATTTATGTTTTAAAATTCATAATTGAATGGTTTAAACATTTTTTAAATATACATCATATTTTGCATCAGTCCTCAAAGCTTAAGATCTTGTGCGAGGAGAAGGCTTATGAATCTCAGCTGAGGATATTTTTTGATCAATATCCTTTTTCAGGATTTTTACATAACTTGAAAGGAACAGAAAATATGTTTTAACAGATACAGTAAACAGAAGGTGTATTAGTTGCAAGTAGCCCAATACGTACAAAAACATCAAAAATCAAATATTTTTAACAACTTCCGTGTAAATAGATGTAACAGTTAGTTATCACCTTTGGAAAAAAATGCTCTAAACCAAAGTTGAATTTACTCCTGTATAATTCAAGGTTTGTTTAAATGACCCTTTTGATGCTTATATATATATATATTTATTTTTCAAAAAGTGTTTGAATATTATAATTATGTTCAAATAAAGATATATTTGGAAATAAAATGTATCTCATTTTCGCGATATTCTAAAATGTATGCAGTTAACATGTTTTTAGAATGTCTAATATTTATTATAATTAGTATCTGAACTATCTATTGTTTATGCAGTGTAAATATATTTGGCTTTTAAATTTTCAACCTCTTTCCTTTGTTGCATTATTATTATTGTCTTAGTACATAGCACAGCTCTGTCATGCTCTCCTTTACTGTCATGAGAAAAAAGTCATCCACAGGGATATCAAGCCTGAAAACTTGCTGCTAGGACTGAATGGCGAACTCAAAATAGCTGACTTTGGATGGTCTGTTCATGCCCCTTCATCTAGGTGGGCACATTTACATGTTATGTTTACTATTTGGCTATTAAAAGTCAACACAAAGATACAAAATCCTATAAACCAAGCACTTTCTTAAGATGGGCCTTTCTTCGGGGGCAAACTGGGAATGCTCCTGAAGAAGAAAGGTCTATCTTAAGAAAGAGCTTGGTTTATAGGATTTTGTATCTTTGTGTTAAATTGATTTTTTTAACCTGTGTGTTTTCGTAACGTTATGAGTATTAAAAGTGATATTAATGTGTGAATGAAGAGGCAAAGCTAGAAAAAATCAGACATAATACTGTATTGACTACCAGCAGTTTGGTCGTGAACAACTTTAATTAATAGTGTTCTGAACTGATTAGGTGATATACAAGGGCTTTTCATTTAGTGTAGTATTTGATCTGTTCAGTAGTCCTTTATATGTTCAATAAATTCATTTATTTAATGATTTGCACTAAGTTTACATATAAGTATGTGTATGTTTAGTATCATTGTTTCATGTAACTGAAACACAAATTGAAATGTTATTTTTGTTATGTATGAGAGTAACCCTTGTTAGGAGTTTTACTTACAGTTAATTTTTTAGTCAAATTTTTCCATGAAATTAGGTTTTAACTTGTAAATTTGCTATCTTCGCTTTTTTAAATTAAAAAAATTGCAGTGATTAAAGTGTTAATTCAGGAATTTCTAGAAATAGAACTTTATAATGATGATGCTAAAAGTGCTAATTCAGGATCTTCTATTAATAGAACTTTTTTAATGAAGATGTCGGAAGATTGACACGCACAGAATAGTAAATTGCTAGTTGAGGATAGCTGAAATAAAACAAATGTAAATAATAATATATTGCATTTAATTTGATTGAAGAAGAGCGTGTTCTTTGAGACATTTTGGCAAAAAATACATTTAAGCGTGTGAAACATGTAAAAATATTGTTTACACACACAAATTGACTAGTGTATTTAGTCATTTTGTTATGACAATGTATCATTAGAACTTGTGAATTCTGATGCTTTGTTTGAATCTGGAAGGCTATAATTCAAAGTACTTTTTTCATACAGAATATACCTTGTTATCTGACTGTGTTAGCATGACATCTTTTCCAGGTACTAATTATTTTATTTTTATATTTACTAAGCATGTCAACAAGTTAGTGTAGTGTTGTGAAAGGAATTAGTTTTACTTAACTATTTTTACAATTAAATATATTTTCTGCACTTATTTAGAAGTGACATTAATAGTTTATTTTGTTTTTTTCTTCTCTGTGCATGGAACTGCAGACGAGCTACAATGTGTGGTACTCTTGATTACTTACCCCCAGAAATGATCGAGAACAAGACGTATAACGAGAAAGTTGACCTCTGGAGTTTGGGCATCTTATGCTATGAGTTTCTTGTGGGAAAACCACCTTTTGAAATGGAAAATGTAAACGATACATACAGGCGGATTATTAAGGTAGATCTTCACTTTCCCAACCATGTTTCTGAGGGAGCTAAAGATCTCATAAGAAAGGTAAATACATATATATATATATTTCTATCCATATTTGAGGGGGGAGTAAGACAATGGGTTGTTACTTCTTAAGAGTAACAGATTTTACTCAAACACAAAAATTACTAATAGTTCATAGATATACAACCCTTAACTGAAATGTAACATTTCTTAAGAAACAATGCCAGTCTTAATATTTTTAATCACCAGCAAATATGCATCATGCAGAGTGAGGTTTCTAACGTCGGAGGCTATGTAAATTAGATGTTTGTATTGACTTTAAACATAAACTTATCTCTGAAATTAATTTAATGGTGAGATTTTTCATCATTATTATATACGCTGCTAATGATAATTCTACTTTAAATGCTTAACATGGAGTAACCAAAGGTCTTTCATTTAGAATTGGTTTGGAAATGAGCTCTGAAAATGTAAATTTTTATACACATGAACTAAAAATATTGTATGCAAAAAATTTGCTTCACGTTTTAGCATTATAAGTCTTTTTACTTTACTTTTATTCCTCTTTTTTTCCTTTAATTGTTTCTCACTAAAATTATTTATAATTAACAGCCAGACGTGTTTGTAGTATTTTTTTTATGTTATCTATAGTCAGCTATTTGCATAGCTTGAGAAGCAATAATTTTACTGTGCCACTATTTCCGACACTTTCTTACATATCTTGTATCGTAAATTGGTAAGTAAACTGTTTTTCATATGATGGAACCAAGAAGGTACAAGTATATATAGCATTAACCATTGTTAAGTAAATTTGTCATGACAAAAAAAACTGATTTTTTAAAAAATCAATTCAGTAACTGTTTAACATATGTTAATCTATATACT
>NW_013742441.1:0-11970 GCF_000517525.1 Limulus polyphemus | reverse complement strand
GATGTGACGACGCATGAAAATCATGGACTACCAGTTGTACAAGATGTGACGACGCATGGAATTCACAAACTACCAGTTGTACAAGATGTGACGACGCATGTAAATCATGGACTACCAGTTGTACAAGATGTGACGACGCATGAAAATCATGGACTACCAGTTGTACAAGATGTGACGACGCATGAAAATCATGGACTACCAGTTGTACAAGATGTGACGACGCATGGAATTCATGGACTACTAGTTGTACAAGATGTGACGATGCATGAAAATCATGGACTACCAGTTGTAGAAGATGTGACGACGTATGGAAATCATGGACTACTAGTTGTACAAGATGTGACGACGCATGCAAATCATGGACTATCAGCCCACGCTTTACTTACTGACTAGTTTATCATGACGTGGAATGTTTAAGTGAATTTCTTACAGTTTGCAGCAAACTGGAGCAGAAGATGATAAACTGAAGAACATTCTTAGAATTATTAGTAGTACATTGGTTATTCTAAGAATGTGACGAAGATAGGGTCAACATACTATAAACACTACGACGTAAGTTCGTCAACAGACTATAAATGAAAACAACAATATAAGATTGTCAACAGACTATAAACACTATAACGTAACACCGTTAATAGACAATAAACACTAGAATATAGAACCGTCAACATACTATAAACACTACAATATAACATCGTCAACACATTATAAAGACTAAAACGTAAGACCGTCAACAGACTATAAACACTACAACCTAAGGCTGTGAACAGACTATAAGTACTACAATATAGGATCGCCAACATGCTATAAACACTACAATATAAGATTGTCAACAGACTATAAACACTGGAATGTAAGACCGTCAAGAGGCTATTTCTCAGCACGTGCAGTAACTACTCTGGTCCTTTGGCTGTAAGGGATAAGTTTGTACTAATTAATATTTTGGTAGACTTTCATTATAAATAAAAACGTCTGATGAAATATTTTGTCGAGAATAAATACGTTAGTAACCAGCCTAGTTTAGGATGTGGTTGTTTCAAGCAGTAGCTTGTACAGTTTTGATAACACTGGTTGGGGCTGTAATAACAAGAAGGTTGTATAGTTTCCTGAACTGCATTTGTTTTTCTGTTATTGTTCTTGTAAAGAGTTAGTCTACGGTGATTGGAACAAGTAGTTTGTAACGATAGGTAAATAATTTCAGTTACAGAACGAATTTCAAAGCATTCGTGCGCATAGTTCTGTACATCAGATGTTATTCTAAGAATGTGACGAAGATAGGATTAGTAGTGCACTAGTTATTCTAAGAATGTGACGAAGATAGGATTAGTAGTACATTAGTTATTCTAAGAATGTGACGAAGATAGGATTAGTAGTACATTGGCTATTCTAAGAATGTGACGAAGATAGGATTAGTAGTGAACTAGTTAACTACATGCTTAGCCCTCCTTTAAACTCCAACATAACAAATTATGGCACCCATTTTCATATTGGTAAAATAACTAACATCTTGTGGTTGAACAAGTTAATGGATGATTATTATAATATGTCCTGGATTTGTTTGAAGTATCCCTCACGTACTTCGGAAACCGCTGAAATGAGTGTATTTCAAACCTTAGAAGCGGTTGAAACGTTTGTAATGGGAACCTGAAACAGCTGAGACGTTAATAATGAGTACCTAAAACAAATAAAACGTCTGAAACGTGAGCCTTACAAAAGGCTGAAACGTCTGTACTGGCAACTTTATAAAAGGTTGAAACGCCTATAATGGGAACCTTACGAAAGGCTGAAACGTCCGTAATGGGGACCTTACTAAAGGCTGAAACGTCTATAATGGGAACCTTTCAAAAGGCTGAAATGTCTGTAATGGGAATCATACGAAAGACTGAAACGTCTATAATGGGAACCTTACAAAAAACTGAAACGTCTGTAAAGGGAACTTTATAAAAGGCTGAAACGTCTATAATGGGAACGTTACAAAAGGCTGAAACGTCTATAATGGGAACGTTACAAAAGGCTGAAACGTCTGTAATGGGAATCATACGAAAGACTGAAACGTCTATAATGGGAACCTTACAAAAAACTGAAACGTCTGTAAAGGGAACTTTATAAAAGGCTGAAACGTCTATAATGGGAACGTTACAAAAGGCTGAAACGACTGTAATGAGAACGTTACAAAAGGCTGAAACGTCTGTAATGAGAACGTTACAAAAGGCTGAAAGGTCTATAAATGGAACTTTACAAAAGGCAGAAACTTCTGTAATGGAAACCTGAAACATTGATATTGCGAACATTGGAACAGTTGAAACGTTTGTTCAACCTTAAACCTGAGCATAAAACACTGGCAGTATCCAAACTGTCAAATTTCTAGAACATTCGATAATTCTGATCGTGGATTAGATTTTATAGAAAGCCTATAAGACGTATAAGATAATAAAAATATTAAAACGCTACTTTCACGAGGCTGGAAGAACAAGGAGTTGTTTTCACTTAAGGTTCATTAGCGAAGGAGATAACATGAAACAAACTTCAAAAAAAAAGTATTCTGACTTCCAGAACACAACTAAATATCTAGAAAACAAAGCGTTATAACAGCTGTTGGAATAAGTAGTTTTTTTCCAGTTTATGAAGTCATATAGCTATTCTGTTTTATTATTATTATTATTTGTGTATACTCCTTATCACATAATTTGGAACCTCTTTTGTTACATCACAATTTATACCCATAACAACTAATTCTTAACAAAACATTTTTGAAAAAAAACATCACAAATAATAACTTAAATTTCAGCGTTTCATGTAAGTTGGAAAGGAATGTGTTTTGTATTTATTTTTATTTTTTTGTAAAGCAAAGTCCTTTATGCACTCCGAAAAGTTCCAATAATATACAATTACACACCATACTTCCAGGAAACACAAACTAGCGTTATCAAGTTTTCCTACTTACTAGGTAGCAAAACATTGAAGTAACTAACGACTTACCGTAACGTTTCACAACGTTCTACATGCGTTGTGTGCCCCATTCAGGGCCTCAAAAATCACTACAATACATATTCAAACAGATAAAATGATTCCCTCCAGCCAGAAAGAACGAAATATAAACTTGTGGTTCGTGCTTTCCACGTTCGTGTTAAGTGTTCGGGGACCCCCTTTTCCACTTCTTACAAAGCAAGGTACATTCGAAATCAAATCGATGACGTCTTCCTGCTTCACGTGCTCTGCACCTCGATCGCCTTACGTGGGCTGACTGGCAACAACACAGCGCTCTTTCTTTCGATATAGCGCTGCTGCAAGACATGCGGGTAAAGCGGGGAGGCTATTTCTAACAGGGGGGATGAGAGGTAGGTAGAATGAGCCTCGCTTCTGTTCTATTCAAGAAGCTTCCGTTACCCTAGCTACAGCACGCGTGATCTGTACGCACTCGCTTTCCGCGCGGAGGATTCGATTTCAACTCACGCAATGCATGCAACATTTGATTCATACACCCCAATTGTGTAAGGACGCTGTCATGATGTCGAAGAGAAATTAATCATTTTCGAATTGCATTTACTTGTTCTTTTCATGTCGTGTGTCTTTCCTTTACTGCACTTATCTTTATTTATATCTTTTTACCCTTTTTTTCTTTAAGAGTGTGTGTGTGGGGGGGGGGGGGTATTTTTGTGTTTTGTTTAAGAGAATGACTAAAAACCTTCAGATTATAAAATGTTTAATGTTTAAACGCCATGACGAGGGCGGGGTGGAAATGTATATCGAACAGATTCATGAGATCTCGCTAATTTTTTTTTTTTATCAGGTTTACATAATAACAACATTAGGTTCGGGAAGTTGTTTCATTTCGATACCACAGTTAAGCCAAGAAAAAGATAATATATACGTTAAGTGTTACGTGATAAATCACGTGCTCCTATATACCACAATATAACTGAGAATCGTCCCCTCCTATTAAGAATAACTGTTATATAAATTGATAACGTCAAAATTTAATCAGGAGATTACATTTAGATAATGTCCTTTTCTATCCCAGCTAAAGTTTATTGTTACCGTGTATCAATGTAATAATATCTTGCTATCCCAGCTAAAGTACACTGTTACTATGTGTCAATGTAATAATGCCCTACTATCCCATCTAAAGTTTATTGTTACCGAGTATCAATGTAATAATATCTTGCTATCCCAGCTAAAGTACACTGTTACTATGTGTCAATGTAATAATGCCCTACTATCCCATCTAAAGTATATTGTTACAGAGTATCAATGTAATAATATCCCGCTACCTCGAACAATGTTTACTGTTACCAGGTGTCGTTGTGTTAATATCGTGTTATCCCAGCTAAAGTATATTGTTATCGTGTATTAAGGTAAAAATGCACTGCTAAGGTATCTTTCCTTAACCCAAGAAGACCCGACATGGTCGCCCTTCCAAGTACATTTTTACAAGCTATTTGCGCACCAAATTGCTTATGTGTTCATGAGTATGTTAGTTAAAGAATCTGTAAAAAGATACGAGTAAAAAAAACACCATTATTATTACAATTAACCCCCTTAGTTACCACTGGAGTTCCCCATGTACTTTACACAAAAACTGAGTGAATTCGCCAGTATTTTGTTTGTTTTTTAAAGTTCTTCACACTAAGTATTGTAACAACACGAGCCGCTACTCAGTATCCACGCCGGTAGTGAGCGATGTAGAAACGCGTCAGTTATATGAAGGTTAACCTTCGTACACGAAACCTTTTTAAATGATATAACCAAAAGTTGAAACATAAATTAAAATGTTTTATAAAAGTTGTAGACTTTTGAAACGAAACTATCTTCTAAAACCAATTCGTTTTTCAGCGACATTTCATCATAATAAAACTAATGCGCGTTCCTGTTATAAAGCTCTGAAATGAACTCGCCCTCGTAAATCTTTGTGTGAAATTAAAAAAAAAAGAAGAAGAAATTATATAAACTCATCGGGAAATAACGATGAACTTGGCATGATGAAAGTGTATAAGCCCAGATTATAATATATATATATAAAATCTTCTTAACAAAATCAAAAAAGTTTTTCAATTACCAAATGTTAGAGACAAGACCAAATGTATCCAGTAGAGGAAACTTCAAGAAGACGTATTGCAACTTCTCTGTAAACATCCAGCTAACCAAGTAGAAAACATCTTATACATTCACGTGTCACTCTCTCGAGCACGAGATCACGTGCCACTTTTTCAAGCACGAGATCACGTGAAAGTCTTTCCTTTTCAATTTCCATTATCCAGAGTACTCAACCGTATAAAGTTCCTTCTCATCGACATAACGGAGACCATTCTCCAGAACAGGATAAAACGTAGATTGTTCTCTTCTCCTCAACATAACGGAAATCGTTTTCCAACACAGTATACAGTGTAGTTTCTTCTCCTCAACATAACGGAGATCGTTTTCCAACACAGTATACTCTGTAGTTTCTTGTCTTCTAAACAATGGGTTTCTTCGCCTCAACATAACGGAGATCGTTTTCCAACACAGTATACAGTGTAGTTTCTTCTCCTCAACATAACGGAGATCGTTTTCCAACACAGTATACTCTGTAGTTTCTTGTCTTCTAAACAATGGGTTTCTTCGCCTCAACATAACGGAGATCGTTTTCCAACACAGTATACAGTGTAGTTTCTTCTCTTCTAAACCATGGGTTTCTTCTCCTCAACATAATTGAAATAGTTTTCCAAGATATTACACCATATATTTTCTTCTCTTCGACATAACATAGATCGTTTTCCTAGACAGTATACGGTTTAGTTTCTTCTAAAATATTAATGGAAACCACTATTAGTGTGATGTTTCTGTTAAATGTTGGCTCAGTTGCTTCATAAGCAGAGTTACGTATGTTTATACAGTTCTTATACAGAGTTACTTATGTTTATACAGTTCCTGTACAGTTACTTATGTTTATACAGTTAGTTCCTGTTCAGAGTTACTTATGTTTATAAGTTCCTGTACACATTTATTTATGCTTATACAGTTCCTGTACAGTTACTTATGTTTATACAGTTCCTGTACAGTTACTTATGTTTATACAGTTAGTTCCTGTTCAGAGTTACTTATGTTTATACAGTTAGTTCCTGTTCAGAGTTACTTATGTTTATAAAGTTCCTGTACAGTTACTTATGTTTATACAGTTCCTGTACAGAGTTACTTATGTTTATACAGTTCCTGTACAGTTACTTATGTTTATACAGTTCCTGTACAGTTACTTATGTTTATACAGTTAGTACCTGTACAGAGTTACTTATGTTTATACAGTTTCTGTACAGTTACTTATGTTTATACAGTTCCTGTACAGTTACTTATGTTTATACAGTTCCTGTACAGTTACTTATGTTTATACAGTTTCTGTAAAGTTACTTATGTTTGTACAGTTAGTGCCTGTTGAGAGTTACTTATGTTTATACAGTTTCTGTACAGTTACTTATGTTTATACAGTTCTTGTACAGTTACTTATGTTTATACTGTTCCTGTAAAGTTACTTATGTTTATACAGTTCCTGTACAGTTAGTACCTGTTCAGAGTTACTTATGTACAGTTCCTGTACAGTTACTTATGTTTATACAGTTAGTACCTGTTCAAAGTTACTTATGTTTATACACTTTCTGTACAGTTACTTATGTTTGTACAGTTAGTGCCTGTTGAGAGTTACTTATGTTTATACAGTTAGTTCCTGTTCGGAGTTACTTATGTTTATACAGTTAGTACCTGTTAAGAGTTACTTATGTTTATACAGTTAGTACCTGTTCAGAGTTACTTATGTTTATACAGTTAGTACCTGCTCAGAGTTACTTATGCGTATACAGTTCTCGTACAGTTTTATTTCTTCTTCATTATGCAGTATTAACTCTTGTAAAAAGTGACTGTGACTTTTGAGTGATGTATATTATATACAGTTTAGTCAAGAAAGCGTTTTTTGCTATTGGCACACGGAGGTGACAATATACGCTTAAAGTAATTAAAGAGTACAGTTTAGAGTCTTCCAAACATATAAGTTGTCTCGAAGTAGTCAAGGGATCTCAGGTGAGAACTGTAAAGGTTTCCGAATTTGAGATGAAGATAAATAATCATTAACTACTTATTATGTTTAATGGTTGAGTATTTTTAAAGCTTCGTGATGACGAGTTTAAATGGATTCGGTTCTAGAACGTTCCACTTGACAAATAGTAAGTTGGTTATTAGTTTCTAAAGGCACCAATATTCAAATTGATCTTCCTTATCTTTTCTTCACGAGAGATTCTAAAATTAAACTGAAGGACCGAGTGTGAACAAACGCTGCGGAATTGATATAAATTAACTCAATCACCGCATACGGCAGTTTAAATACGCTTTGTTGGCCCCATGGGGTTCAACCTCAGCTTCTGCCTGTAAACTGGCTTTGTTTACGCTATATATTATTCGCATTAACCTTATTCTGGTATAGATCAGTAGTCTCCAAACACTATCATTCTTTGATAACGTTCTGATTCGTCATATCTAACGATCTGGGGATTCGGGATTCATCTTCCCATATACATCTTTACGACGTTATTTTGGTGTTCTCTGGGTCGATGTGGGTACTGTAAACACCATAATGTAGAATCATAAACAGAAATCACCCTGAAATGTGCTATCATAAACAATCGTCAACACTACAAATAATAATCATAAGCTGACATCAACATTACAAAGAGGGATCATAAGCAGACATGAACACTGCAATGTCGTATCATAAACACGCACCAAACACTACAAAGAATGATCCTAAACAGACATCAATACTACAATGTAGGATAATAAACAAACATGAACACTACAAAGAATGATCGTAAACCGACATTAACACTACAAAGAATGATCACAAACCGACCTCAACAGTACAATGTAGGATCAAAAATAGGTATCAACTGTACAAGGTAAGATCATAAACAGACAGCAACACTACAAAGAATGATCACAAACAAACATAAATGCTACAATGTAGGATCATAAATAAACAGCAACACTACAAAGAATGATCACAAACAAACATAAATGCTACAATGTAGGATAACAAACAGACATCAACACTACAAAGAATGATCATAAACAGACACTACAATGTACGATTATAAACACACATATACACTACAAAGAATGATTATAAGCAGACATCAACAGTACAAAGAATGATCATAAACACATATCAACACTACAATGTAGGATCATAAAGAGGCACCAACACTACAAAGAATGATCATAAGCAGACATGAACATTACACCGTAGGATAATAAACAGACATCACTACTACAATATAAGATCATAAACAGACATTGACAATACAATGTAGGATCATAAACAAACATCTACACTACAAAAATTATCATAAAACGACGAAAGTGTTACAATGTAGGATCATAAACAGATATCAACGCAACAAAAAATTATCATAAACAGACTGCAATACTACAAAGAATGATCAAAAACAGACATCAACACGACAATGTAGGATTATAAACATACATCAACTCTATAATGTACGATCATAAACACACATAAACTCTACAAAGAATGATCATAAGCAGACATCAACACTACAAAGAATTATCATAAGCAGACATAAACAATGATCATAAGAGACATGAACACTGAAAAGTAGGTTAATAAACAGATATCAACATTACAATGAAAGATCATGACTAGCCAAAAAAAAAACTACAAAGAATGATCATAAGCAGACATCAACAGTACAAAGAATGATCATAAACACACATCAACACTAGAATATAGGATCATAAACAAACATCGAAATGACAAAGAATGATCACAAGCAAACAGTAGCACTACAAAGAATGATTATCAGCAGATTATAACAATACAAAAAATATCATAAACAGGCATCAATATTACATTGTAGGTTAATAAACACACATAAACACTACAAAGAATGACCATTAGAATAAACAATCACTAAAAGGTACGATTATTAATAGAAATCGACACTACAATGTAGGATCATAAACAGACTATAAACACTACAATATAACACCGTCAACATAATATAAACACTACAACGTAAGATTGTCAACAGACTATAAACACTACAAAACGTAAGACCGTTAACATAATATAAAAACTACTAAGTGAAATGGTCAACATGTTATATACACTAAAATATAACACCGTCAACATACTATAAACACTAAAACGTAAGACCATTAACATACAATTAACACTGAAATATAACTCCGTCAACAGACTACAAAGAGAACAATCTAAAACCGTTAACTTACTATAAACACTAAAATTTAGAAACGTCAATGTACTATAAACACTACAACATACAACCATCAATGTACTATAAACACTACAATATACAACCATCAATGTACTATAAACACTACAATAAAAACTACAACATACAACCATCAATGCACTATAAACACTACAATAAAAACTACAACATACAACCATCAATGCACTATAAACACTACAATATAGGACTGTCGACATACTATAAAAACTACAACATACGACCATCAATGTACTATAAACACTACAATATAGGACTGTCGACATACTATAAAAACTACAACATACAACCATCAATGTACTATAAACACTACAATATAGGACTGTCGACATACTATAAAAACTACAACATACAACCATCAATGTACTATAAACACTACAATAAAAACTACAACATACGACAATCAATGTACTATAAAAACTACAACATACAACCATCAATGTACTATAAACACTACAACATAAGACTGTCGACATACTATAAAAACTACAACATACGACCGTCAATGTACTATAAACACTACAATATAGGACTGTCGGCATACTATAAAAACTACAACATACGACCGTCAATGTACTATAAACACTACAATATAAGACTGTCGACATACTATAAAAACTACAACATACGACCGTCAATGTACTATAAACACTACAATATAGGACTGTCGACATACTATAAAAACTACAACATACGACCGTCAATGTAATATAAACACTACAATATAGGACTGTCGACATACTATAAAAACTACAACATACGACCATCAATGTACTATAAACACTACAATATAGGACTGTCGACATACTATAAAAACTACAACATACGACCATATAAACACTACAATATAGGACTGTCGACATACTATAAAAACTACAACATACAACCATCAGTGTACTATAAACACTACAATAAAAACTACAACATACGACCATCAATGTACTATAAACACTACAATATAGGACTGTCGACATACTATAAAAACTACAACATACAACCATCAATGCACTATAAACACTACAATATAGGACTGTCGACATACTATAAAAACTACAACATACGACCGTCAATGTACTATAAACACTACAATATAACACCTTCAACATATTCGAAACACTGCAGTATAACACCTTTAACATATTCTAAACTCTACAATATAATACCGTCAGTTGACTAAAAAGACTACAGTATAGAACCGTAAACGTACTATAAACAATACAATATAGGACCGTCAACAGATTATAAACTCTAGAACGTAAGATCGTCAACAGACTATAAACACTACAACGTAAGATCGTCAACAGACTATATACATTACAATGTAAGACTGTCAACAGACTATAAACACTATAACGTAAGATCGTCAACAGACTATATACATTACAATGTAAGACTGTCAACATACTATAAACGCTACGACGTAAGATCGTCAACAGACTACAAATAAAAACAACAATATAATATATTCAACAGACTATATACATTACAATGTAAGACCGTCAACATACTATAAACACTACGACGTAAGACCGTCAACATACTATAAACACTACGACGTAAGATCGTCAACAAACTATAAATAAAAACAACAATATAAGATTTTCAACAGACTATATACATTACAATGTAAGACCGGAGTTCAATGAATAGTTGAGTAATTGTTAAACTTTAGGAAAATCTGGATCTATCACTTCTAGCAGCTATAATATAAAGTATGGTCTGTCAGCTATAACATCACGTCAGTTTTAGCAGCTATAATATAATGTATTGTTTGTCAGCTATAACATCAAGTCAGTTTTAGCAGCTAGAATATAATGTATTGTTTGTCAGCTATAACATCACGTCAGTTTTAGCAGCTATAATATAATGTATTGTTTGTCAGCTATAACATCAAGTCAGTTTTAGCAGCTATAATATAAAGTATGGTCTGTCAGCTATAACATCAAGTCAGTTTTAGAAGCTATAATATAAAGTGTGGTCTGTCATCAAGTCAGTTTTAGCAGCTATAATATAAAGTATGGTCTGTCATCAAGTCAGTTTTAGCAGCTATAATTTAATGTATTGTTTGTCAGCTATAACATCAAGTAAGTTTTAGCAGCTATAATATAAAGTATGGTCTGTCATCAAGTCAGTTTTAGCAGCTATAATATAAAGTATGGTCTGTCAGCTATAACGTCAAGTCAGTTCAAGCAGCTATAACATCAAGTAAGTTGTGGCAGCTATAACATCAAGTCCTTTCTGGCAACTATAACATCAAGTCCTTTCTGGCAACTATAACATCAAGTCATCTATGTTAGCTATAACATCAAGTCATCTCTAGCGGTTACAGCTTCAAGTCAGCTATAATATAAAGTATGCTCTGGCAGCTCTAACATGAAGTCATCTCTGTTAGCTATAACATCAAGTCATTTCTAACAGCTACAACATCAAGTCAGCACTGTCAGCTACAACATAAAGTCATCTCTGTCAGCTACAACATAAAGTCAGCTCTGTCAGCTACAACATAAAGTCAGCCCTGTCAGCTATAACATCAAGTCAACTCTGTAAGCTATAACATCAAGTCAGCTCTGGCAACTTTATCATCAAGTAAGTTCTGGCAACTATAACATCAAGTCATCTCTGGCAACTTTAACATCAAGTAAGTTCTGGCAATTTTAACATCAAGTAAGTTCTGGCA
>NW_013742440.1:0-6345 GCF_000517525.1 Limulus polyphemus | reverse complement strand
GAGAATAAGTAGTATACGGTAAAGTTATATTACGGAATGAATAAACCAGTTTTATAAGTAAAGGCTTGTGTCGCTTAAGTTTCGTCGGTACGAAGTTACGGAAAATCATTAAAAAAACGGAGACGTAACACCATCTACCAGATCTCTCCGAGATACAGAACTTGTTCGGACTTTTTTTTTCTTTTATCTAAAGGCTGAAACAATATAATTAAATATACGATCGCCTCTGTTGAATTGCGAAATGATGTTCGACCAACGCAGTCAACTATATTACTCCACTCCAGCCCCATCCCAAATAATAGCACCAATAACGTTTAAATTGTCTTTCAGAACTCAAAATCCCTTCATACCCGCCATCAGGGTCCGATAGCTTCATTTTCTAGAAATTAAGCACTTATTATAGTTATTGTACAATTTAATCCCACACCTTGCAGAAATGTATAACCTTTGATCTTTAATAACTTTTATATTCAGAATTCTGTAGCTTGTTTTGTTCAATAAACCGTTAACAAAACCAAAATAAAACAAGGACTTTGAATACTAAGTGAGTGCATAACAAGATATAGAAAATGACTTTATTTAAAACATTATATAGATGTATAATGTTTATTCAATCAAAACGATAAAAATTGAAATATTAACCTTTATTAGACAATACACGAATTCTCTTTGTTGCAAGTTATAGCCGTAGGTACAACAACTTTGTGACGTAATAGCAAAACATTTCGTAATTACTATTTATTCTTCATCTACGAATTGATGTTATTTATTAAAGCCAGCCTGAGAAAGTACATATAATTTATATAAACCTACTGTTATGAGTATCCAAGTTTTCAAACGTATATTTTGGAAATATGTATATTTAATCAACTAGAAAAACATTGAATAAAATTACTTAACTGTAAATAAAAAAAACATGCCTTCAAAAAACTGTAGAGCTGGTGATGTGCTATTATAGACAAGTTGATACATTTTAACCTAACCTAACATTTACTTGTTTTCAAAACGACAAAAGTTTCTTAATAAAATGGTCAAAGTATAAGTACGTTGCTTACGCTTCTTTGTCCACGTACCCTTTTCAAATACTGGATGTTTTTTTCTGCTAAGAAAATACTTTTAACAAACAAATTAAACGTATCATACCAACTGTTCATGTTAAGCCTAAAACCGTGTAATAAACAAAAGCTGTTAGATCAACGCCACTTCTATTCACGACGATCGCTCACTAAATATAATGAAGCAGTTTTGTACCAAAATAAAATTCCATACATTAAAAAGTTTTACTATTAAAACTGACGTAAAATTATGTACGTGACATGAGTTTTAAAAGGCAAAACAAAAAACAATATATTATATATGCTCATATACTAACCCCCAAAAGAGAATAACGACACCGAAAATATATACAATACTCTTAAGTCAAATATAAAACATTCTTGTTTGTCGTTGCTTTTATCATACAGAAAATGAAAAATAAACAAGAAAGGATTGAAGCTTTTCTGTGTTTAATACGACCGTTATTGTTATATACATGGTTTCATTACAAAATGGTTTTCATGCAACATTTTACTAAAACTTATTTTCAAGTTCCAATCAAAACTTCTTAACAAACTGTCCAAAATATTGTGGAATAATAAATGTTAGGCTTTCGCCAGTTTCGGTTAAAAATGACTAGCTGTTGTCCAATAAATTAGATAAAATGTTCACTATTTTCCATTACTTTCCTGATATTTCATCCATCGTTAAAATTCTAGCTCTAAATTTCCAGAGTATTTCAAATCTAATGAATTTTACAGTTAGTACGAAATCATTAGCCTAAACTGAATAAACTGAGTTGTTGCTTTCCAGTTTATGTTACACTGTTATAAACAAGAACATTTCATTTACTCGGATCTTAAACTTTTTGGTGAGGTATTATAAACATTTATCTTTACATTTGTTCAACCCTGTTGCTTTTTCAGCTAGAAGTGAAGCGCGTAAAAGTACTTGGATGCCTATTGCCATCTGTCGATGAAATTTGAAAACCCATAATTAAAATCCAACGAACTTTAAAACATAAAAAATATAAATTCCAAGTTTTTCATTGTTTAATTTGTTTTTATTTATATTCGTTTAGTATTCAAAGTTCCCAACAAACTGTAATAATTAAAACCTGGCAGTTTGCTTCTGAAGAATAAAATAGTTAGACATAATACACTTTCCATTAAATGTCCAGTAGTGCCAAAGACACTGCTCATGCATTGCTCGTGTCTGTCACTTCAATGACTTAACATGTAGGAAAATAAAAAAAACACGGTTATGATTGTCTTAATACTGACAACCTGAACAACAATAGTAATGGAAAAAACAAAATATTTTTAATTATGTACTATATAAAAAGAATATTTCACATAAAAGCTAACTATAGATGACATAGTATACATAATAAGTTAATGTTATCTGGAGCAAATATCAAGCACCTGAAATACCTCGATTTTAATAGTGAAAGCTAGATTTGCAGAAACAGACACACAAAAAAAATGTTAAAGCAATAAATTAGCTGGTAGCAAGTATGAAAACAATTATCACACTGAGAAATAATTAGATTACTGTACAAACAAGAATATTAGAAAAAAAAATCATTTATATATATATTTGTGTGGGTGTGTAAATATATCACTCACAAAACAAACAAACACTTGGAGGGTCGAATACGAGTTCTACTGACATTTACTGAAGTAAGGGTTAACAAATGTAAAGCCTTCAAACTCGCTTCCGGTCAAGTTGTTGATCACCACAGGATCAGCAGGGGTCAAATTGACCTTAGCATTAGTGAAGGTTGGATCAAAATTCTCCCCAGCTCTTGGATTTTTCTAAGAAATGAAAATATTATCGACATTGATACGAATTATAAAGATGGTGAACAATGTTTATTTATATATATTATGTATAGATATTGGTAGAAGCAACACTTTTCCGATATTAAAACAATTAATGGAAAATGTTTATTTATATATATTATGTATAGATATTGGTAGCAGCAACACTTTTCCGATATTAAAACAATTAATGGAAAATGTTTATTTATATATATTATGTATAGATATTGGTAGCAGCAACACTTTTCCGATATTAAAACAATTAATGGAAAATTCAAAGTGCACCAATATTTGATGATAGGCTGCCTGCAAGATTAACTATTGAATATTAAATATTTGATGATAGTCTGCCTGCAAGATTAACTATTGAATATTAAATATTTGATGATAAGCTGCCTACAAGATTAACTATTGAATATTAAGTATTTGATGATAAGCTGCCTACATGATTAACTATTGAATATTAAGTATTTGACAATAGGCTGCCTACAAGATTAACTATTGAATATTAAGTATTTGATGATAGGCTGCCTACAAGATTAACTATTGAATATTAAATATTTGATGATAAGCTGCCTATAAGATTAACTATTGAATATTAAGTATTTGATGGTAGGCTGCCTACAAGATTAACTATTGAATATTAAAATTTGATGATAGGCTGCCTACAAGATTAACTATTGAATATTAAGTATTTGACAATAGGCTGTCTACAAGATTGACTATTGAATATTAAGTATTTGACAATAGGCTGCCTACAAGATTACCTATTGAATATTAAGTATTTGATAATGGGCTGCCTACAAGATTAACTATCGTTAACTACATGTTTGTTCAATCATACACTACCTTCTCTGTTACTACTCCATGTATGTGGACAATAACATCAATATAGAACAGTATGCAAACATTTTGGCCAATACTTTAGAAATGTCAAAGGAGGAAGTAAAGTGATTTATTATTGTTACCTAGACTGGACGTTGAATTACTTTTACCAGTTAATTTCAGCACTATGTCTGCGGATTTACAATGCTAGAATCCGGGTTTCGATACCAGTGGTGGACAGTGCACAGATAGCCCATTGTGTAGCTTTGTGCTCAATTACAAACAGGCTTTCTATTACAAACAGACCAGTTAATTTAATGTTAAAGGAGGAAGTAAAGTAATTCATTATCGTTACTTAGACTGGACGTTGAATTACTTTTACCAGTTAATTTAATGTTAAAGGAGGAAGTAAAGTAATTCATTATCGTTACTTAGACTGGACGATGAATTACTTTTACCAGTTAATTTAATGTTAAAGGAGGAAGTAAAGTAATTCATTATCGTTACTTAGACTGGACGTTGAATTATTTCTACCAGTTAATTTAATGTTAAAGGAGGAAGTAAAGTAATTCATTATCGTTACTTAGACTGGACGTTGAAATACTTTTACCAGTTAATTTAATGTTAAAAGAGGAAGTAAAGTAATTCATTATCGTTACTTAGACTGGACGTTGAATTACTTCTACCAGTTAATTTAATGTTAAAGGAGGAAGTAAAGTAATTCATTATCGTTACTTAGACTGGACGTTGAATTATTTTTACCAGTTAATTTAATGTTAAAGGAGGAAGTAAAGTAATTCATTATCGTTACCTAGACTGGACGTTGAATTACTTTTACCAGTTAATTAAAAAAGAACCCACCAATGAGAGAGCAGCGTGACAATAATAGTGTTTCAATCACTGTTATGTGTATTGTGTCCCAGCCGGCCTGATGATCTCTGTATTGAACGAAACGCATGGTCGGCAAGTATAATGCAATTGAAATACTACTTTTATACATTCTTCTCCTTCTTGGAAAACCCTAAGAAACTGAATAAAACAGGCAGTGTGTAAAATATAATAGACCTAACGTCTTATGCTAAGCATAATTAATTATATTAACTTCTATTGGTTTCTTCATTATCAACAACTCCGCTTTTGACAGCGGGTTTTCCTTTAGTTTCTTGAAACAGAGAGAAAATGTAAAATGGTTATTTTCTCTTCACTTCCAATATTTAAAAGTTGAAGGAACTGAATCAGGATACTTGTCAGGTTTTATGTATGGGCCGGATTACTTACAGTAGGTGTCTTTGACTTGTTGGCGAGAAATTTCAACAATAAACAAACAGCATACGGTCTACCTTGTTTTTAAATAATATATTAAAACAAGTCAAACACATATACAAATCTTCGTTATTTTGTTGGTTATCACAGTTGTATCCAGAGCTATAAATAATTGTCTCCTTTTCATCAAAGCCCACGCAGCCTGGTTCAGTTACTTTACAACACAATTTGACAAGACGAATTATTTTCCTTACTCTGTTATTATCATACTATCTGTGATAAATTCATTTTAAAAATCGCCTCTGTACACAATTTATGGTAAACTCACAATCACGCAGTCTAGATCTATCTATTTATCTCTCGAACTACATTTTGGACGTGCACTTATACTCCAACAGAGGTCTAGAACGTTCCACACACTACTAGATTTTATGATGCAATAATACCCAATTCAAACAACGAGAAAAACTCAGAGAGTTCTAGTAACACGACGCGATAATATAACAATCATCAATTCATAACTATTGAACTAAACAGTGTATGATTCGTACACAGTTACGTAAACAAACTTGCGATTAACTATCACTTTTAAAAATAACAAAATTTAACACTGACGCTGTATAAATATCTAAATCTTAACTCTTACATCAAATTAAACCGAAACAATCGTGTATATCTGACAATACTTATCTACTGTTAATATTCACAAGCTGAGAAAACTGAATCAGGATACTTATCTAATGTTAATATTCACAAGCTGAGAGAACTGAATCAGGATACTTATCTAATGTTAATATTCACAAGCTGAGAGAACTGAATCAGGATACTTATCTAATGTTAATATTCACAAGCTGAGAGAACTGAATCAAGATACATATCTGAAATTAATATCCACAAGCTGAGAGAACTGAATCAGGATACTTATCTAATGTTAATATTCACAAGCTGAGAGAACTGAATCAAGATACCTATCTGAAATTAATATCCACAAGCTGAGAGAACTGAATCAGGATACTTATCTAATGTTAATATTCACAAGCTGAGAGAACTGAATCAAGATACCTATCTGAAGTTAATATCCCCAAGCTGAGGAAACTAAATCAGGATATTTACCTAATGTTAAGATTCACAAGCTGAGGAACTGAATCAGGATATTTATCTCATAATATTCAATTATGATTTCATAAATTGAATTCTTTATCATTTAGTTCTACTGATGATAAATCTCTCATTATACACCTGAAATCGAAATGAAATATTAATCATTTAACTTCTATGTTATCTCATGAGTTTAGATCAATCTTGTTCACAAAGAAGGTTCACCATCTTTTTTTAATTACTTTAGAACAACTAAATATTAGTATATTGTCTGAACTATCAAAGAATGAATACTTAATTA
>NW_013742439.1:0-7449 GCF_000517525.1 Limulus polyphemus | reverse complement strand
CATAATAATGGTGTACCATGTACTCACACAATCAGTTACTTAAACATAATAATTGTGTACCACCTACTCACACAATCAGTTACTTAAACATAATAATTGTGTACCACCTACTCACACAATCAGCTACTTAAACAGAACAATCAGGTTCACCTTTTTTCAATTTTTCTATCATGTAATCTTAGGAATAAAACATCTGACCTTTTAAGTTTTTTCTAAAGTAATGACTTAACTCCATTTTTGTCTTTATACTCAGTTTTTAATAGTTTTTTTGAAAGGGCGAGCATGTTTGGTGTGACGGGGATTCGAACCCGCGACCCTCAGATTGCGAGTCGAGCGTCTTGACCACCTGGCCATGCCGGGTTTTAATAGTATTGATTGTAATGTTTAAACAGATAATATGATTTATTTTTATACTTACGAAGATAATTTTGTATTTCTATTCCAGTATATCAGATCTCCTAAGCTAGCTAAACCTAGCGAGATATTATTGGGATTATCGCCGAAAAACTCGTTAACAACGAGGATCCCACCTATTGATTCAGTTTACTTTAATTAGTACAGGTTTTAGTTTTCTTAAGCACTGAGTACTTCTACTCAAGTTGTTATACAAAATAAAATTCATTATTTCATAGACCCCGTGGCTCAAGGTTTATAACGCTAAAATCCGGGTTTTGATACCTGCAGTGGGAATAGCACAGATAACCCATTGTGTAGCTTTGCGCTTAACAACTAAGACTCATTATAAGTTACGTTTTTGGTCTTAAACAAGTCGAGTACTTTTAATCAAAAATATATAATGATCATCTTAGAACTGACCTTCGATGCGAGTTTCTGTTACTGTTCACGTGACCTCTTCCGTTGCATCCTGGGGGTGGGACACCTAGTTAGAACGACACTAAATCATAGAATGACGCATTCTCAGAATGCATATTCAAATATGGAAAGAAGAATGAACAAATTCACACTCACACATAGAAAGAAAAAAAAACACAAAACGATCTGATGTTTAATTCATCAATCTTTAAATTGTTGACTAATAATTTTTAACTTGTTGTTCATAAGCTTACCCCCAACAATAAGAGAGAGAGAGAGCATGCGTTTCTATATTGTTTTACATGAAATATAAGTTAGACCTTTACGTTTTCTTACTTGGAATATAAGTTATTTATGTTTTCGTTAAAAGATTTACTAAATGTGCATTTTCTGATGAGAAATAATTATTGAGTAAAATATAGAATCAGGGTTGCCGAAGATAGGTTTTTAATAAAGGATGTAAAACCATAAAATGTAAATAGATTACCAAAACCCCCCTATTTTTTCTGTTCTTTGTAAAGTTCCTGTAAATATTCTAGTACGTGTAAATGATGAAAAAAAAATAAAAATAAACAATTCAAGAATAGTTAAAATATAACAATTTCTAGTTTTAATAAAATACTTGCAGTTTTAGAAATATACACTTTAATGACTTTTAGATATCACTAAAAATTCTTTTAACAATGAGAATATTAAAAAAAAAACAGTAACATAACTTTCAGAATATATATATATATATTTCTCTTTTTCAGGGTCCCCCCCGGTGTGTCAGTGTGTTAAGTTTCGGACTTACAACGCCATTGATTAGATCTGCGTTTAGAAAACGAAAATAAATTTCTGTAGTTTTCTGTGTGTTTTCTTTGTAGCAAAACCACACCAGGCTGTCTGCTGTGTCCACAGAGGGGAATCGAACCCTTGATTTTAGCGTTGTAAATCCGAAGGCTTACCAATGACCCTCCGGGGGACCTTTTTGTTTGACAACAGAATAGATAATAGAATATTGATTGGTTGATGTAAAGCGCCTGCGCACATTTAGAGACGTTTATAAAGTAAATTAACTACATGTAATTAATTAATTAATTAACAGGCCCAAACGATGCGTTTGTGTCAACTTATGAAGTCTTCCATAATCACATGAACGGTTTAATTATAGAGCATATATTTTTTATTGACTTTTCAACAAACATTACTTCTTTCAAAATTCATACCTAAACAAACAGAAAAATCAGATCTTGCTATTCTGCTACGCCAGCAGTCTCAATTTTGGATGCCTTTTGATATTCTCTATTTAATAGCTAACGAAGTGAATTTCTTTAACTATCAGTCTAATTGATTTTCTCATGTTGTTTTTGATTCTATAAATTTCGTGTGCGCATGATCGAAATACAGTGAATGTTAAAAAGCAATAATTTTACACTCAAACCACTGCAGGGGGCAGCAGTGAGGCTTCTAATGAAATATATGATTAAACACCATTGAGTGAAACAGAATCAAAACAACTTATGACGAAATTCAGTTTCTGCCTTGACCTAACGCAAGGGCCCAGCATGGCCAGGTGGTTAGGGCGCTCGACTCGCAATCTGAGGGTCGCGGGTTCGAATCCCCGTCACACCAAACATGCTAGCCCTTTCAGCCGTGGGGGCTTTATAATGTGACGGTCAATCCCACTATTCGTTCGTAAAAGAGTAGCCCGAGAGTTGGCGGTGGGTGGTGATGACTAGTTGCCTTCCCTCTAGTCTTACACTGCACAATTAGGGACGGCTAGCGCAGATAGCCCTCGTGTAGCTTTGCACGAAATTCAAAACAAACAAACCTAACGCAAGCAATTTGATCGTTCGTTATATTCGAGCAAAAGGTCAAGTCGTGATTGAATTTTGAGGTGAAATGTATAAAACACAATTATATGGGAGAAAGAAAGAAAAAACTTATTTGGAAAGTTTGAAATACATAAATCAATAACCTCCGGAAATAAACTTACACGCTCGAGGGGGTTAAACTAAAAACAAAATTCTGTTTCACAAGACAAAGTTTCTCTTTTTACCAAGAACAATCAATCTTGAACGATGCGCATGTACTGCGACTGACCTTGTGGTAGAGTTGAGGGTTCGAATCTATTCGGTACCAAAAAATATACCTCGCATTTTAAGTTAAGGTTACGTTATAGGAGTGACATTTAACCTCTTTGTATGGATACGGTGCTGTAGACCGGCTAAAATTCCCTCTGGTGAGTATAATTCAAAATTAGGGTCGGTGGCAAATAGCCTTAAAAGTTTTAGTCCATGCATAGAAATACTGTGTACTAACGTTTATATATATATATATATATATATATATATATTATCAAGGCTAAATTAAATCGAAAATCACTTACTTGAGAATAATCGTCTCGTGCATTGCCAGAACTAGGAGCATAAGAATAAAAGAATAAGTTAAACAAAACAGACACTGTAACATATGTATGATCATTAAATAGTTGGTCCAATACATAATATGGAATAATGATTTAGGTACAAGTCGTAATATTATTCATACACCTAAATTAGTTTAGGTTACGTTATTGGTGATTGAAAATGACTTAAAAAACCCATAAATGTTACATACAAATCACCCTTCTAAGAGGCCTAACTGTATTTCTTTAATTTGTCAGCTCAAGCTGTGCTGATGAGCATTGAATAGGTGAAACTGCAGACCACAGCACGACCAATCAAAGAAAAAAATTAGGTCTCTACGTCATAGAATATCTTTTCGATTTTACCTTTGGAGAGAAAGAAAATAAATCTGTAACATGTATAGATAAACACCAAGAAAATAGTGAACAGATACATCTTTGTGACTGTTATTATTATTGGTAAAACCGTTTGATTATTATCCCAACTAAAATTATATTATCGTGTGATTATCATTCGTGAGATTACATTACCTTATGATTATTATAAGATTATATTAATCCAAAATTTAAACAAATTTGAAATTACAATTACATAAATCAAATATAAAATGGACAATTTTTATACGGTACAAAATTTTGTAACAAAATGAGTTAATTTTTTGTGTTTGTAACCAATTGTTCGTCTTTGTTTGTTCGTAAATGGCGACTTTGTAACCAAATCCGCGTATATTGTTTGTAAAATGGCACACATTCTGTCAGAATTAAAATATTTATTTTTCGCCAATTGTCAAAATAAAAAGGATTTTAGTGATATTTCTTAAAAATTATATATATATTCAGAACAAGTTAATGTATGTACAATAAATTCTTCAACACTGTAGATATTATGGTCATATCATAAACACCACATATATAGTTCTCTTCTCCTTGTCAAATATCCACTTAGGCCTATTCAATTAATTTAGAATTTCAGTTGACGAGCCGAACTATCTTCTCTTTTACTATCGTACTGGTATTCTGTGTGTGATTCACTTACAGTTGTGGCGCAAGTTACCGTGATCATTTGGTCTTCTTTCTTCTGAAGATCCTCTGTTCCTTTTGTCAAAGTGTACCCAGGCTGGTTCAATTACTTTAGAACCACGCTTTGACAGAATAAAATTATCCATCTTATCTTTTTTTCTAGTGTTAGTTTTACTCTAACATATTGAACGTTAGGCCTATGTCAATCGTTAGGCCTATCACTTCTAAGGTAGTTAACTTCACGCCGAACGTTCCCTTGCCTGTAACTTTACTATCTTCTGATATTGTCTGTCTGCTGTTTTCGCTCGTCTCACACTATTTATATCTATATCACTTAATCGTCTGGCCTTCTACCAATCTCTATATTCTCGACGTCAATGTATTGCACGCGATATTCGATAGTCTCAACCTCAATGAAATATAAACATAACTTCCTATAGTCGTCTGCCTTTAACTCTTATTATAAAAACTAAACAAGATATATTAGTGAATAATATCTAAGCTAAACAGTCTTTTATATCATGACACATTCTTTGAGGAATGACGAATATAGATACACTAAATTAAGTTAACGTAATAACCTTTGAACATCTATTTTAACAAACGATCTCAGATTTAGTATTTTGTGCGTATACATGTAGAAATAAAACATTTAAAATAAATATCGTATCTACTTCGAATCTAAATTTGTATCTTAAATTTTCTACTTATGTATGTTGCCTTCTACGAGAGAGATTTTTAGTATTTGTGTACAGATTACTTTATTGTAACTTAATTCCTAATCCTGACGTTTCGAATCACTATTTATGGGCTTAAAACGTTAAAATCTGGGATTCGATTCCCCTTACTTTGCGCTGAAACAAGCATCTAAACTCTAACCTTGGTTATCTTAATTCTTTTCTATATATAATTTGTCCAGGAGCAACAGTTTATCAATGTTATGTTGATAAAAAGCCAATATATAAAGTGAACAATGTAATATACCTATTAACATGTGGTATATGCGATGTAGGTCAAACTACAAATCCTTTACATCTGAGAATTAATTTACATAAGTCGCAAAGTCAAAAAGGTTTCCCACACTCATTTGAAATAGACAATTTTAACAGACATGACTTTTGTCATTTTAAAATTCTTATCTTAAGAAAAAGTTCACAGTGTTGACATTCTAACAGACAGGGATGAGTATTTTATCTTAAAAGAAAAACTCTTTACCCTTATGGTTTAAATCCGGAATTTAAAAACAAATCTACTGAATCTTTAAGAAAATCTAATTGTATTCGTAGATTGTTTTATACTGATGACTACAATAAGAAAAAAACAACAACTAGAAAACGAGGGAAAGGTAAATGGATTAATTTCAAAATATTTTGTAAGAAGTTGGAT
The DNA here is from genome assembly GCF_000517525.1 of Limulus polyphemus. Classification (NCBI taxonomy): domain Eukaryota; kingdom Metazoa; phylum Arthropoda; class Merostomata; order Xiphosura; family Limulidae; genus Limulus; species Limulus polyphemus. The sequence continues at coordinate 1,841 of NW_013742439.1, read as the reverse complement.
TCTACTTATACCAACTTTAATAATATTGTTAAAGATATTATTAAAATATTTTTGAATTAAATTTGAAAACAAATACTTGCATATACGTTTGAATGTAAAAAGATGTTGTTTTCGATTTAATTAAATTTTGATTTAATTGGGAGATATTTCTTCTGATAAAAATATTATAAAATATAACCGAGAAAAATCATATATTGTTATAGATTTTAATCATAAAATGTATGATGATCTTTTTTGCCTTCAATCAAACATGAAAGTGTTCAAGACAAAGTATTTCCTATAAAAGTATTACAACCATCTGATAAACCGATAGGACCTTTTATTTTTAACTGTAAACAATTCATTGAAAATCTTAATTCAGATGATATGGATAATTTATCTTGTAAATGTAATAATTATACATTTAGTGATTCCTTTCATAAGTATATTATTACTGGTGATTCGAATGTGATCAAAGCTATTGATCTTATAAACATTCTTTAAAAAGGAATTAAATTTAAAATCTTAAATAAAACTAAAAAGAATTAAATAATACAAAATATAGAAAAAATATTGATGAATATGTTATAGAAATTAGTAAAAAGTGTTTATACCCCCCACGATTTTTCTTTGAATGGAAAATATTTATTATGAATAAAATAAGAAAGAAGTTAAGGTATTTAAATTTATCTAATTATACTATAGATATTCCTTTTCTTATTTTTAAAAGAAAAATCAAAGAAATTACTCCAATCGATAAATCTAATAGTAACTTTGGATTTATATGTAAAAGATTTTATGCACAGGTTACAATAAATGAAATTAATACAACAAAAACTTTTACTGAGTTTACCTCAGATGAAAATACAATACTTAACAACTTGCATAAGATTATAAAAAATGGAATATACCTATCGATTCTAAATATTTAAATTTACCTTTCTTATATGCTAACACTACATTAAACTCCAATTAAGTTTCGATTTATTACAAATTCAGTAAATACCATTGTCAAACCGGTAGCTATCATATTAAATAAAAGTTTAGATTTACTATTGTCTGAAATAAAACAAAAATCTCTAAGTATTTCGAAACATGTATTCTGGATAATATAAAAAAACAATACACAGGTATTGGAATGCTTAGAATTTTTAAATTCTTCGAGTTCTGCCTTTTTTTGTTCTGACATATGATTTTACTACACAGTATACCAACTTAACTTTAAAAGATTTAATAAAAGACTTTAATAGATGAATTTATACTTGAAAATATAGCTATTTCTAAATTGAAATTTTCAAGTTTACAGTGTAAAGACCTTCTGGATTTTTATATATATTTAATAATAATATTACCTTTAATGATAAAATATTTAAACAGATTGTAGGAACCCTTATGGAGGCTAATTTCTCTTCAAATATGGCTAACTTATATCTTTATTTTATGAAAATAGATTTATGAACAAAATAACAAATCCTAACAAATATGTATTTACATTCCATTATATTGACGATTTATTATCGATCAATAATCCAGAGTTTGAACCATCTGAAATTTATCCTAAACTTGAATTAAAACGTAGCAATAGCAATATTTTCATAACACACTATTTAAATCTAGACAATAATTTGTCAGAAAATAAAGTGCAGTTGGACATATTTGATAAAAGAAGAGAATTTTAATTTTCTATCCAAATAGTGTGGTGCCACCTACATGTTAAAAGGTATAATTATTTCTTAAATTAAAAGATACATAAAGTCTACAATAAAAACACTTTTTTTGTATATTATGTAAAATTGTTACAAGATAAACTTCTATTAAATGGTTATAATAATTATGAAATTAATAAAGTCTTTAAATTATTT
>NW_013742438.1:0-9609 GCF_000517525.1 Limulus polyphemus | reverse complement strand
GTAACTGTAAATACAGAACCTTCCCTGGGAGGTCCCCTCACCACGTACAGGAATCCATGTCAAGGGGAAATGAAGTAATAGCTTTCTCCTTAGATATTGAAAATGCGCCACAGTACATGTGTCCAATCTGATCCTAAAATATCCCAATCCGATTGAATATTCAGGAGCCGATATATGTCTCATTCCTAGTTGAAATTCATTGCAGGACTTTTTCTCTATAGCTCACCTTTTATCATATATGTGACAAACCTTTTCTCATGCATTTTCTTGTTTTAGTTACTGTTTCCCAGCACCTCTTTTTACATTACTTTTTTTTTGTAAAAAATTACTGGTCTTGACTATCATAATTTAGCCTGTTTCATTTCATTGTTTATTTTCTGTCACCGAAGTGCATTTGTTTGATTAGATATGAATTAGCCTATTTCATTTATTTGTCATTTTTATGTTATTAAAGCATGCTCGGTTGTTCTCCTACAGTCCTTCTCTTTATTTGTTTCATTACTATTTTTCTGTTATAAAAGTACACTTTCGAATCTGTTTTACTGCTTCGTTTCGTTGTTGTTGTTTTTTTTTTATCATTTGGCTGATGTGTTACACCTTTTCTGTTCGTTTTATTGTTATTTTTCTGTTATCAAAGTTCATTTGGTTGAGGTGTTACACCTTTTCTGTTCGTTTTATTGTTATTTTTCTGTTATCAAAGTTCATTTGGTTGAGGTGTTATTCCTTTATTGTTCGTTTCACTGTTATTTTTGTGTTATCAAAGTTCATATGGCTGATGTATTATTCCTTTTTCTGTTTGTTTCATTGTTATTTTTCTGTTAGCAAAGTTAATTTGGCTGATGTGTTATAACCTATATTTTGCTTTTATTTTATAATTCTATACGCTTACTATTTGCCATGAACATCCGTATAGTATTATGTTATATATATACATAAAGATAAGAATAAAACTTAGAAAAAAAAGTTGTGTCCACCTGTTATTGCCTTTAAATTCTTAAGATCCAGAGAACATTTTGGTAGGCTTCCTCCAAAAAAAAGAATACCCCTGAACCTTGTAGAAATGACACGTTTTTCACAGTAAATGACGGCAAAAGTAATTTCAGATCTAGCTTTTGACATTTAACACCTTCGATAAGTGTTTGGAATGTTTGTTATATATATATATGTATATACTTATTCGGATTCGTCTTTCTTTTCTTTTTTTTTTACAGGAAGCATAGAATTTGTCCATCATAAACTTGCACGTACGTGGTAATTGGTGAACAGTTTTGTAACGATACTCTATGATAAAACTGTTTAATTTTGCGCACATATTATATTATTTAAGTGGTATGCCGTTTTAAATAACGTCTGAAAGAACTTGAGGTAATAAATACCAAAACTATGACAGTTGCGTAGGAATACAAGAATGTCATACACGAGGACCAATTCTTTTCAGATACTGGCGCGTGGGTAACATAATTTTTATAGTTTGACAAATTAAAAGCAAAAGACTGTTTCTCGTTAAAAAGCATGCACTAATTAAAGATTCTTTTTTTTTTCTACCGTTCCTCCATCTAGAATTCCTGGAACTACTTAGAGCCAGACTGAAACTGCCTGACATACGATACATTGAATTTGTTCATTCTCCACTTAATTATATGCTTAATAAAGTTAAATTTCCTTAGAAAATAACTCTTTAAAACAGAGAGAGAGAAAGAAAACACGTATCATATCCTTAATAATTGACTGCTTTGGTTAATGTAAAATTAACATCTATAAATCTGTTACCATTCTACTAATTTATTATCACGATGGTTGGCGGAAGTAATTATTAAGCTTCATCAAGCGCTATTATTCACGTGCTCTTTCGTTGCTTTTTGTGTATTTCTCAAACACAGAGGCTATTCTTGAGCATTTGACACCAAGGCTGCAAATCGTTGCGAGCTTCATTGGGAGACAGACTGGTTTTACATGCTTATCATTTTACTAAATAAACACACCCAGTATTATATTTTTAGCTCACTTATTTTGTATTTGGACACGCTCGTTAGTGTTAGCACCTGGTGGTTCTATGAAATCGAGAAAAGTTTGTTTCTTTGACAACTCTATATTTCTAATAAATAGTCCTGTGGAGATTCGTTTCTCTAATTATTTGATAAACTGATTTACTTCATATACTGGAACGAGCTCTGATTTCATGTGCTCATGTTGTATTTTCCTTCCATGTTTAATACTCTTGGTCAGAATGTCATTTTCATTAATTTTTGCTTTCAAAAATTAACTAGATTTATTGATTATGTTTTTTTTGTTTTTTTTCAAGTTTAGGTTAACCTACTGTAGATTTTTAAATAATGTCAAATGAATTGTATTAAGCATAATCTTGTTTTGTGTATCCTGTATTAAGGACTAGTCCCCCCGGTGGTACAGCTGTAAGTTTACGGGCTTACAACGCTAAAACCAAGGGTTCGATTCCCCCGCGGTGGACACGACAGATTGGCCAGTGTGACTCGGTTCAGAAAAAAACAAACTACTTTTAAGAAGTAGTTATTCGAGGCAAAAAACAAAACAAACAAACCTACGAAGATTATAGTTTGAAAACCTAAGATGATTATAGTTTAAATTTCCAACGACTTTGGATAAATAATCAAAAATAAAGGCACTTTTTTGTTTTATTTACATTATGGTTTAGAAGACTAATACAGAGTTCAGTCGAATTGGTTAACAGTTTCTGTAGCTAATGAGAGTTCCATCCACAGTTCTTGGTTAGTAAAGTTTGTGACTGTTATCTAATTTATGCCAGGTATAGCCTGGTGATTAGGGCGCCCGACTCACGAGTTCGAATCTCGTCGCCGAACATGCTCGCCTCTTTTAGCCATGGGGCGTTATAATATGACGGTCAATCACACTTTTCTTTGGTAAAAGAGTATCCCCAAAGTTGACGGTGGGTGGTGTTGACTAGTTGTTTTCCCTGTAGTATATCATTTATAAATTAGGGTCGGATAGAGCAGATAGCCCTGGAGCAGTTATTTTAGTTTGATCTGTGTTTAGTAATACATGTATAGTGGTTAGTAAACGTGGGATAGGTGCTTATGAAATATAGTCAGATTGTAAATCTATTAGAACATTCATAGGAACTTTTAATATATATTATAGATATCTAAGGAAACGTTAAAATGTAATAAATATTCAGCAACTAATAAAAACCCATTCATTACATATTCATTTGATGTGTGTTAGTAGAATAATTTAATTGTTTAGTAATCGTTAAAGTTTACGTATTAGATAACTATCGAAATAATTATATAATACAGAAATCAACACTAGTGATTCACTGAACATACCAATAATCTCAAGTTCCTAATTAGTTGAACCATTCATGCTACAGTTTAGTCTGTTGGGTTATCTGTGTTAAACAAGTATAATTGTTATATACATATTTCGCTAAATATTGATATTGAGGCCGATTTGTACGCATAGTACTTGAAACAAAAACTGAGTATAGATGAAATAGCAGTCCATGTATGTAACTCGTTTGTAGTGCTCATGCAATACCACGATTCATGAGTTGGAGAGTAATATGAATATTTCAAGTGCCTGGGCGGTTTTAACGGAATGTTTCTTTGTTTTTCTTAGTGGCCTGTGACCAATAGATATGTCTAACAGGCAGGGTTTTGATAGTCGAGGTGGAATTTCCTGCTTGGTCTTATATAGCACATCTGAGTACTGCTAAATATTCATTTCTACTATAGTTTGTTTGCAACGAAAATTAATAGTTAAATCACAGTAAATTACTTCATTTGAAAGCGTGTGTACAGATACATCTCACCACAGGTATTAGGTTATGTATGTATATTTAGTTTTGAGGATGAGTAGTTGTACGCTCGGAGTAGCTGCTTCGTAATCTGGTTTAAAATATGTATTTATAAATAGGCGGTTAAGTTTAGATAAGTGAAGTTCATGTAATTCTTCGTACGTTCAGTGCTTAATTTCTGTCGGATCTTAGATGTGAAGCCTATTTTGGATTTATTTTTGTAGATATGAAGACTTAAACGATATAATTAACAAGTGTTAAGACTACTTTGGTTGCTTTGCGAATCTCGCACAGTCGACCTGCTGCAATTATAAAAATTATCTTTATGCTATTACTAATCAAGTGTGAGTTTTGTGATTATAAAAATTACACTTATCTATAGAGAAACAATTTTTAATGTTTAAGTGGCGGAATCAGCTACTTTACTTTTGTTCCGCCCCATCTTAAATAGTGTCTTCAACGGAGATCCGGCACCTTTTATTCTAGAAGTTAGGACTGTATACATCTATTTACGGCACATAAATTAGCTTTCCTATAAAACTGCCCCCTCCCCCAGTGGCACAGCGGCATGTCTGTAGACTTACAACGCTAGAAACCGGGTTTCGACACCCGTAGTGGGCAGAGTACAGATAGCCCATTGTGTAGCTTTGTGCTTAATTTCAAATCCTATACAGTTTTAAAACCAATGTTACTCAGACCTCATACGTAAGAAACTAATACGTCTAAAGATCGTGAAGTGATATTGATGACGTTTTGTATATAAATATTTTATTCATTGCTTGAACTTGTGTTTATGGTAAAGCTATTGAAGCTTTCTGCTAACGTCCCAAACATTTTGAACAACTGACCAGAGGGAATGCAGCCAGTCAGCAGCACCCCTTCCATGTTAAGAGATTAGCTGTCACTTTTTTAACGCACCCATATGGGAATATTTTGTGATATCTCACGAATTCGAACCCTACTCGGCAACTATGAAATCCAGAGCTTTACCACAGGAGACCAACCTGAGCCTTCTTCATAGTTTAACATATCTCTTTCAGTATATACTTCATTGGTAACACTAAAATGATAATGTTTATTGTTTCTCTGAGTAATTATATAATGTCTTAAGTTTTAAGAAAATACATTTTTAGATGAAGTACTTTCAACGTGTTTCTGAAAGGGGTATTACGAGAAGCATATTTGAACAGTATACACTTTTCAAATGCCAAACTCTTAGTTCATGAGGCCGAGCGTGGCCCAATATTTAGCACCCCGGACTTTACATCTGCGGTCCATTGTTCGCGTCTCGTTACTGCAAAAAAAAAAACATACAAAAAAAAACGTGCAGTGCACTTTAGGGCCGTGGGTGCGTTATAAAGGTAACAGGTGACGCTTAACGTCCACTATTAACAATCTTGCGTTTAACTAAAATAGTGATGGTAAGCATCTGTGGATTGTTAAACGATTTATAAACATATTACAATTTGCCTGTTATGTCATCAAAGAACAAGAGGTACAAGGCTCTTGTCAGGTGCGCTTTTTTGTTTGGTTGAAGGAAGTTCTCTTACAAAAGAAAAGGGAGGATACCTTTTTCATTAACATGTACATATATTATTTTTTGTTGTTATACTTAATTAAGTTGAAATAATAACGACGTCAGAATATGAACTTCATTGATTTATTTTAACGTTGTATATTAAAGCACCTGTTGGGTCTCACCAATCGTTACTTACATCGCCACTTCTTATAGTAGTGGCGCTTCAAGTGGAGAAGTTTACTGTTCTTAGGGTTCTGCCATTTCATCTTTATATATGTACTTTTACGAAGTAATTTCCTTTATAATAGTCACGCGTCGTTATTGAATTTTCTTTGGCTTAAATATTTATAAGATAATTTAATTGTTGTTTCATACTCAGAAGTCTTTTTCGTTTATGATTCTGCGTACAAATTAATTTTGTATATATACATAATGACATATTGTCACCAACTCGTAAAAAATAGCGCAAAATTCAAATGGATGAACGCTAACATAAGTCCTTTGATAATACCGAGAAATAACGAAAAATTACAGATGGCGCGTTATATGTGTAATTTTGAACACTGCTGCAGGTCATTACCACGCATGTACGTGTTTGCATCAATTGGTACTCAAGCTCACATTTTAATTTCGTGCATACATGCGTTTTTTTGTGAATTTACACGTATGCGCCTGTGTGTATCTGGGCATTTAAGTTTTAGTTTTGTTGTGTTTGACTTCCATGGCAGCTTGCCAAGCTGGGACGCGTCGAGGAGTAGTTTAAAGAAGCACTGGATTTGTTCAGCTTACTTGTGCATGTGGAACAATAGTACTATTAAGAGTATCTTGGTTTGGAACATTAGAGCAGTGTACAGAACCAGACACTGGTTTTCTACAACATACCAGTATACATCTAGATTTGTTTCAATATATTTTTCTTGTCTCCCTCTATTCTGGTCTCACCTATTTACATCTTCAAATGTAACCAGAAGTCCATGACACCCTGTGTCTGCTGTGATAGCGAGATGCTTGTGTTAATGGTATTGTAAAAGCTTTTAGTAAACACTGGAATGGATTATCATCATGCCGAGACTACAAAAACTGGTTAATGTATAAAATTCAAGGTAATATTTGAATAAGGTTCTTTTGTTTACCCTAGTACAGAATCCAACATATTGTGTCTGTGTAGGAAAATTATGCCAATTTATAGTAACTTCCAAGTTCCAACCTTTCATGATTAAATATTTGTAGAGATATAGAGATTCAGTTAGTTCAGCTATGTCCGTATATTAATATATTTTTAAATTTAAAGACAGTTATAATTTGAAAAGAAATATATTTTTTGAAAAGAAACATAGGGTGGCCCAAAAGTACTTAGAACCCCTAGAATATATACTGAGGAAGCGTATTCTGAGACTCAGTGTTTTTCCAAATATCACACTGGAAAATTTCATCAGTCACCTATAGCATCATCGAGAAAAACTGAAAGAAAAAGCATTAACATTTAGAATGTATCAGTTTTATTGCTTTTTGGTTGTCATGTACATGTTAAGGATGTATGTATTCCAACAAAAAAGGAAAGTTCGCTACTAGTTATTATTATTATTTAAGTTTCTAATAACATGTACAGTGTTTACTTAGTTATTTTCTGTTTAAAATTGTAAAAATATTTCGGTCAAACAGAATCGTTGATATAAAATATTTCATATTTAGAGTAATTATACAGGGTTTACATTTTATACCGAAGGTAATATTTTTTCAGCTTGTAAAAAAATATCAACATCTTCGAGTTTTGATATTAAAACGTGAAAGAAGCATCTTGAAAAGATTCAAAGGAAAAACTTTAATTCATATTTATGAGTGCGAATTATCTTATTAAAGAATTGTCGATCACACGCTTGTCATTTCTATAGATGTAACTTGCTACTATTAAAGCAAAAACAAACGGGGATGGGGAGGCTTAGTAGTGTTGATACTTTCACAGACTGAACAGTGTAAATACGTAGTGTGCTACTGTAATAGCAATAAAATCCTTAAAGGGTAGTTTATCAGATGTCTTACTGCATTTGGAATATCATGCTAGCAATTTATAATACAGTGGTATTTTAAACGCTTTTTGTGGGGGTGTTGGTTCTAAACAGTATTACAGTGGTGATCTAAGCATGCGACATTTAAAATTAAAAAAGAAATCCTAGCTTTTTCCCATGTCATTTCGTTTCCATGTTATTTCGTTTCTATGTTATTTGCTGCGATATTTTATACATTGTGGGAAACTCGGCAGTTTTATCAGATCGTGATGGTATCGTCATCCTCATATAGGTTTTTTTTTAGTTTCATTGTTTCCTCGAGTGCCATCTTGACAGATAGTACAAAGATGAACTTAATTGTATCCACTCCTCAGCTCAAACAAATAACACTTATACCTAAAATTTTTGATTTATTTATAGTCTATAAATCATCTTCGTAACTTTCTTTTAGTCAGTGGGGTGATAGGTTGTTTGGGGATTTATGGCAGCCAGGCTATCTGCGGCAAACACCCGTTAAAAATGCAAAAAGAGGTAAAACTCTGTAAAAAAAAAAGTAAAAAGCTAAAGAAAGCCCAAACATTAGGTAAAAAATTAAATAGAATGAAAAAGGCCAGTGGCCCGAAAAATTCTAAAAACACACTCAAGCTGGGCATGCAGTGTCACCATCGCTAGTCAGTGGGGATGGAGTTAAAAGTCGTAAAATGTTTTGACTCCATAGCGTTTTTAATCCGTTTCAAAGAAATTTCAATTACTAATGAAGTTGATACAGTACGTCGGTAGATTATAAATCAACTATATAGCTTCATTGCTTGTGTCATTTCGTTTTGAATACAGCTACTACAACTTGTGATATTAATGGAAATTACAGAATTTTTCTGTGACTTCACATTTATTTGATGTATCATTAAGTTGTTTTTAAACTATAAACATACTTCATTAAAATCAGTTAAACAATAACATAAAGTTCAATAAGCCAAACTTTTCGGGGAAATGTCACCATAATCGATGTCACATCAACAAATTTGGTTGGAAAACATGAATCTAGCAGGTGTAACGCAATTGGGGTTGGGGGGGGGGACATTATTCCATAGTGACTTGTATACAAAGTTCATGGTTCATGTTATTGTTTGAGAAGGATTTCGAGGCTTTTAAAATAAACGCAAAACCGTGTTTACTTAGTACTTGTACCTTGTGTTATAATTAGGAACATGGCTTTTCGTTTGGTAATAATGTGCATGTTTAATACATGTTGATGTACAAGTAAATGAAACAGTAAACTTGAGGATTCTAGGTGAACCAAAAATACCAGTACAAAGCGGTACGTTTTACCCTTCTTCTGAAAAGTGATTTTAAATTATTATCTAAAGTTTCTATACTCTTTTTTCTTTTCATTTGACTTTAAAATTAACATAACTGTTGAGTTATATTCATATGTATGTTTTGCAAGAACTTAAAAATGGATAAACAATTAAACAAATTTCAAAATTTTCACACTTTATCTACAGTACAGAATCAGGCCTTCTCTTGTAGCCTGTTCTTGAAAAGTTACTACTCACATGAAATGCCCCCAGTGGCACAGCGACATGTCTCCGGACTTACAACGCTAGAAACCGGGTTTCGATTCTCGTGGTGGGCAGAGCACAGATAGCCCATTGTGTAGCTTTGTGCTTAACTTCAAGCAAGCAAACAAACAAGCACATGAAAATTATCCCCAAAAAGTCGTTGCATGCTCTTTTAGTCAATAAGTGACAAGTTTACATATCAGTCTTTATTGAACAATGAATTAAACATTTACGAATTTGTCATTTAACAGTTTCACACTTTATGCGACCTTAATTCTCTAAAGATTTCGTTGAATAAGGTAGAATATATATATACATAAAGTTATTATCTGATTATCTTAAGCACCACTGGCTTCATATTTTGAAGCAATTAGTAATGTATACATAATAAGGATGAAATGGATTTGGCGAGAATTTCTTAAATGATCTAACGATTCGAAGTGGTATGGAAACGTGCTGTATGTGTCATTGAATTGTTCATATATTCAAAATCACGCGCGGACCTGTAGTGTAGTAAATATTATGTACATGTACATTATGGTTCTTTATCAGTTCATTACTGGTCAGTAAGGTGTATACCTAACCGTGCCTTAGTTTATGGAAACTGTATTATATTTCAAGGTTTTAGAATTAAGCGGTTACTTATGAGGCACAAGAAAATCTGAAAATTATCTGCAGCAATATAACCAGACAATTACGCAAGGTAAGTGCGAGTGTAATAGTCAGTAG
>NW_013742437.1:0-9748 GCF_000517525.1 Limulus polyphemus | reverse complement strand
TATCTTTTATACATAAAACTATAAATACACCTATCTTTTGTACATAAAACTATAAATACATTTATTCTTTATTCAAAAAACTATAAATACACCTATCTTTTGTACATAAAACCATAAATACACCTGTTTTTATACATAAAACTATAAATACACATATCTTTATAAATAAAACTATAAATACACCTATCTTTCATACATAAAACTATAAATACACCTATCTTTGTACATAAAACTATAAATAAACCTGTCTATTATATATATAACTATAAATACACCTGTCTTTTATCCATGAAACTACAAAAACGCCTGTCTTTTACACAAAGAACTATAAATACACCTATCTTTTGTACATAAAACTATAAATACACCTATCTATTGTATATAAAATTATGAATACACCTATCTTTTATAAGAGAAACTATAAATACACCTATCTTTTATTCATAAAACTATAAATACACCTATTATTTATTCATAAAACTATAAATACATCTATTTTTTATACATAAAACTATAAATACACCTATCTTTTATTCATAAAACGATAAATACACCTATTATTTATTCATAAAACTATAAATACATCTATTTTTTTATACATAAAACTATAAATACACCAATTTTTTATATATGCGTTCAAATTCCTACATTGCACCCATATACATCTATGGAAAATATTTAAAATGTATGAAAACAGCTTTTGATATAAAATTGTAGATTTTCACTGAAAATTATAAAATGTTTCGAGGAGCATGTTTCCAGACCAACCATTTTATTTTCTTCAAAAAAGTAACACCCCTTTATACATAACAGTTATAATTAGTATTTAAAACCAGGCATAATACACAAATAAGTTAATTCGCAATCACTCCAGAAGGAAGAATATTTTGTTTGTTTGTTTCAGAATTTTTGCGAAAAATAACAGAAAATATTATATGCACATAGCCGTCCGTAATCTTGTTATTTTTGTTGCATTAGTGCAATGCTGTAAAATGGACTATCTGCACTTTGTCTATCGCGGAAAATTGTTTTTTTACGACTCAGGCCATGAACCGTAAATCCTCCGATTTATAGTCGAGAGGAAGGAGCTTCCGAAAGCGTTCGGACAATATGGTTTCAGTTCAGTTCTACTTTATGTTTATCTAATATTTATTGTAAGTGATTTTTAGTATTATAAACATAAGTATGCATATATCTTAAAGGTAACGGAGAAAACGGTCGCCGTATCGCACAAACTTTTATTTTTAGTTTATTTGTAATTAATTTTAAAATCAAGATTTAAAGTTTAGGTTTTTTTGTAAAGCAAAATGTGTGTTTTGGGAACGTATGTATATCTATCATTTTATATCCGTTCCTTACACGTTTCCACATTTCTTGATCGATCAGCACCAAACTTGACACAGTGATGTAGGATGATATGAGGGGTTTGAACCCCCCCTCCCCCATTTAATTTCGTATTGATATAATTCTTGAAAACATTATGTCTTTCAGTATTGGTACCTTTATGTATTTTTATTGCACTTTTACCGTTTATTATGTTAAGAAAATAATGGAAGCGTAATTTTTCATCCTTTGTTACAAACGAGTTTTTATTTCACCCATCCAACGGACGGGTACTCCAGCTAGTATGCTTATATAGAAAATAAGTACTCTATAGGAGTGATACGACCAAATGCTTTTGCCATTATTTCATAAGCGACTAAACGAAATAAAATCTCCAAGACACCTTAACCTGTCATCTCTGTAACTGTAGTCATGTATTCTTCTCCCTGAATAGAGACAAACGTGTATAGTTTTGAAAAAGAATAAAACGTGTGAATGAATGAACGAACGAACTATGAAAAGAGTAAGTCTTCAACTTGCTAGACTCACGTTCTACAGCTGAACGAAACCTGTCGATTCAAAGCTAGCGGTAAAGCACAAAGCCGCTTATCATAACACATTCACGTCACACCTGTGGTTCCAAAACAATTATTCATGAAAGTTGGACCTGAATGTCGGATCGAGTTCTTCCGATTTTACAGAACGAATGCTTTTCCTACAGGGACGCGACGAAGGTCCAGATGTACTCAGCACGAGTCAGATCCGCCCCTCTAATCAGGCAAGCCGGGAGCACTAGCGCGAACAAATTGATTCGTCTAGGCTGAAGAACAGGGCCGCAGGTGGCTTCCATTCTTAGAGCGCCTCCCGCGAGGCGCTCTTGTTAAGTACGCCCAATTGAGCTGTATCGCAATTAGGTGTCGTAATGAAGTGATAATTGAAATAGTGCTCCATCTCATGGGGATGGTGGTGGGAGGGGGGGGGGGGTTGTAGCCTCCGAGTATTGTGTTCTGATGCTGTATGCTTATTAAGATTCATAAGACAAGGATGTACCGCCAGTCTTTACAAGTCCCCGTGTGGCGGAATAGATGGAAATGTAACTACCAGCTCGGTACTGTGTAGGCTACTTCGGCTTCTGAATGAACGAAGAAAGTACAGTTTTGGTTAGCAACAGCCACGGAAGAGTGCATTTCTAGGAACTTTCCCCTTCAAGCTTTTACGTAGGCGGGTAGTTGAGAAGATGCAATACTGATTGGATTAGGACTCTTAGTTGTACGTAGACTTTGCTGTGATGGTAAACCCTGGATAACGGACAACAGTAATTCTTTATCGTGACGGTATACCCTGGACAACAGTGTTAAATGTATGTTTTAACTCTAGAGGGTCTGAATAATGTTTTGGGGACTTCTTGAAGATACAAAACAGAATTACAACAATAAAAAACAAGAAAACACAATATATAAATGAGGTATTGTATTAGCAGATGGTCTACTTGGAAAGAAAAAGTACTGCTTAAGTTTCTGGGTAGTTGTATCTATTTTAATACAGAAAATACTACAGTAACTTCAGTGAGATTTGATGGTGTAAAGTCATTGTAAACATTTTTCAGTGAAACTTAAAATTCATTAGGGATCAGGATTTGCGCTGTCCCTGTTATCTTCTTTACTTGTATATAATAGGACTGTACGATACACACCTACTCTTTCTAAGTAGCGATCATCTTTATTTAGAAGTTTTAAAAATGATAATGTGATTAGAATTTAAGAAAGAATGAATGAGAAAAACACAGAAAATACTAAGTATTGCCATAGTTTAACTGAAGGTAATTATAAATCTTAATAGCTAAAAACTGGTATTTCATATTCTAATTATATAAATTGCTTATTGTGATATATTTTCAGATAGGTTGTGCTGCTTATAATACAAATATGTAGTGATTATTATTTTTGTGATTATATGTTACATAATGGTCGATGGGTGTAATTGTTTGATCGTGTGGGAATGACATAAACATTGATTAGCGCTAAACCTACAATGATGAATGAGTGTTAAAAATCTTCAAGTAATTTGTAGCGTTAAAGTAAGTTACAGAAGAATCTATCTCAGAATGAAAGTGTTTTATATACCATTTAGAATTTGAAGTAGTGATTAGATAACTAATTATTTGACAACCTGTGAAAATATTTGTGTCTGTTTGTCTACTTTAATGAAACATTATTTACACTGTGGACTAAAATACCCCTAAGTTTCAGACACAGTCAATCCTAATTTTGAATTGAGGACTATAGGAAGACAACCAGTCGGCAGCACTCGCTGCCTGAAGAGGTAACTCTAAACCGAATAGCGGATTGACCTGCCACTCTTTTAACTCACCTAACTGAAAGTTCGAAGCGTGTTTGGTACAGTACTATGTCTCGAACCCGAGATTTGCAGATTTATGATCCAGTATACCAACTACTAGGCCACGCGCGGGCTCCTCTACAATTTAATGAATGAATTTTAGTCTTAACGGTGAACAACTTACGACATTTTGTGTGTTTAATTTTACTAGGTTATGTGATATAATCACAATGAAGTCTTAGGCTTAGTGGAAATCATTATTATTTTGAGAAAGATTTATGACTTAGGAGACTTTAAGCAAGTGAATTAGATAATGTTGAATTACTTCATATTTCTTTACCTCTACGAGTCATTTGTTAATCACATAATAATCCAAACTATAGTTCTAAAGTCTTCCTCATAAATAAATAGCCAATTATGCTGATAGGGCTTCGGTGAAGAGCCATTTATAAACTGCTTGCACTTAATTATTCAATAATCTTTAAAAGGGCATTGCTGTACGCAAAACTTGTATGTTTCTGTATTAGCTTCTTGTGAGAAAAAGACATCATGACTTCCTGCCTTTGGCTGTTAAAACATCAACAACGAACAGACGAAGATCAACAAATATTAAAATATTTTAGACCGAACTCTCCAAAGTTAGAGAACAGAAAATGTGGAAGCTATATAGGACATGCACAGATATATATCAAGATTTTCAACATGGAAAAGAAAGACGAGAATGTTTCCTACTTGTGTTTTTTCATGAATCTCTTTTTCTTTGAAATGATCTTTCATAAATATTCCGTATTTTGTTTATCTTGCACTGTTATTTATTTGCACTTTTTGAAAAGCTTTTCTCAATTATTAATCGACCTATGAAATTCTATTCCAATAACTAGCTTAAATAGCAGTAGATAAAATCTATGGTGCGACACGTGCCAGCGGGATTGTGAGCGGCTGGTTGGGTTGCACTGCTATTGTACGATGAAAAGATCACTCGTGCTTCAAAACAAGCGCTCGAGGCTAACACGTGCAAGCTTATGCCGTTCTGTGTTATCACCCGCTAAGTCGATAACAAAATTTGATAATATGTTAAATAAGTAATTTGACTACTAACACACACACACACACCTCAAAGAATTTAAATACATTTTACTCTATTCTGTACATTACACATGCTATGTTAGTCATTAATAGACTTCAAGTAATTGTTTACATCCTGTATGTGTGTTGACACAAAGCACTTTTTCTCTTTACATTTTAGCCTGATAAGAAATATACCCTAGTAGTCTGTAGATTCAGTATGAAAAGAATACTATGTACAGGCTTACTTTGATGCAACTTAATTTTTTCCAAGTTACATCTTAATGTAAGCAAATATTACACTAAACACTTCTCTTTTGCAATGTAGTAACGTTATGTACAGCCAACGTTATGTATCACTCATGTTTATAGGATTATAGACCATCCACTATAATGCATTACATATTTGTTCTTCGTTGTTGAAGGAAGTAACAGTCCTTACTTACGTGGGACTTAGATCTGAGAATGTGACTGAGTATTTGTTTTACGTGCTTTGCTACCCTCAGCATACCATTGAATCTTGAGATGGAATAATAGCATATAGCTAGCCTGGGTATGTTTATCGATCATCACCTGTGATACACTTCCTTTTCTGTTGAACAAAAGAATTCAAAAGACTTACCCGTATGGATCTAGTAGAAAACTAGACTATCCACTGTGATACCGTCGTATTCAAATATTATGGCTCTAATCCTTTCATAATCTAAATTTCTCTGTATGAATTTATGGAATGACCAAATGATGTAGGAGACAAAGGCACTCTGGGAGTTGACCATATTGTAATGGTTAGCTCTTTCACCATTATGTCCTTTCGTTGAGACCTGTCTTCAGTTTCCAGAGAGAAATGTTGTATATCGTTTCGTGACTTCTAATTATGTTTGATTGTCTTTTATACATCAAGTAATGATTGTTCTTTACTTTCAGTTCAGTCAGGTAGGAAGTTCAGTTTAACTCTTCGTAACGTCTCCTTCCGAATCTGTAGGTACCAGTCTTACCCAAAGTTTATTAGTTACCTTAGAATACCACACAGCAAGTAGCAAGATGAAATTGTGGCATCGTGACCAGGATTTGGATTTACATTATTTTTTTATGTTTTCTTAACTTCTGTGTTTTTACATTTCTTTATACTCCTATTCTCTTCATTAGCCCCTAGTTAGACGTTCTGCATGAACAGAATGTATCCAGTGTGAACTTTTCTATTCTTGTCCTAAGGCAGCCATTTATGGTCGGGACTAATACAAGTGTATCTATTTCTGTATGAGACACTTGTCGTTACTTATGTTTTAACGTGACCTTACACATTGTATATATGTAGAGTTAGAAGCTCTGGAAAGTTTGGTTTTGAAAGTTTTGGCAGAATTTGAAGTTGAATACAGACAAGCAAAGTATATTTTGTCGATAATTTATTCTTTCAGAATTGCCCTGATCATCATCCCATGTAGTTGTGCTTTGTAAGTTGCTGTCAGGAATAAAGCGAAGCAGGCTATGTTAAAAAAGACGTACATATTTCTAACTGTTGTTAGTTCGTTAATAAGATGTCTTTTTAGAATAAAACACCAGTTCTATTTCTTTTTGATCGAGTTAGACTTATTCACACTATGCACATAAATACTAAGAACTTCCTGTTTTGCGAACGTAATGTTTTCGTTTCAGTTTGATCTGAGAATACCACGCACTAAGTTATGTTTCAGTTTTGGTGCTGTGACTGAGGATTTGCTCTGAAGAAGTTAAGTTCAATGTACTTCTCTGTTAATGGTTGGAGACGGCTTGAATGGGTAATGAAGAAAAACTTTAATATAAGTTTAACATAATAGCAAATGTACAACGTTTCGACAAGGTTTTGTCATCATCAGGTTTTGTCATGCCGGGCCATATAAGATAATAGACTTTCAATTGTACAATATAGCATTTTTCCTGTTTATGAAAAATGTTAGACTATCCAACATTTAATCCTATTAGAAGGATACACCATCCAGTGTAATATATAACACACGCTTAGGTACTCGTCCTTTGTTCGAATTATGAACTTAAAAAAAATGTGGGTGCTATAATAAATAACACAAAAATAATAACTTTCACAAAATTCATTTATAACATATTATTATTACTACAGTATTCATTATTATCTCACCAAACGTTTTGTACAAGCTTCAAGAACTAAATATGTACATATTTAAAACCTGTGTGATGGTCAAGGTGATTTTGTACAAAGAAGAGGCGGTAGGGGTGCTTTCTATTACCCGCTTTCAAACCCACCTCTTAATGTTCTTTCACAGTGTTTCATGTGATTAATTACTTGACGGTCATTGGCTATAGAAGTGTCTTACGGGCCGAAGTTGAAAGATCACTGGTCAAAGTTTGTTTGTTTTGAATTTCGCGCAAAGCTACACGAGGGTTATCTGCGCTAGCCGTCCCTAATTTAGCAGTGTAAGACTAGAGGGAAGGCAGCTAGTTATCACCACTCACCGCCAACTCTTGGGCTACTCTTTTACCAACGAATAGTGGAATTGACCGTCACATTATAACACCCCCACGGCTGAAAGGGCGAGCATGTTTGGTGGGACTGGGATTCGAACCCGCGACCCGCAGACTGCGAGTCGAGCTCTTTAACCACCTGGCCATGCCGGCCCTGGTCAAAGTAGGAAGTGAGTAAACTCAAGAAATGGCTTGTCTTCTGAGCTTTATGGTGGTTGTAGGCGTTACAACTTCAGCTGAGTTTATGTAGTATTGCAATAATGGCGGCTATTTTTTCATTGCATTCCTCCATAGAGAGTGCTGGTGCATTATCTTAAATATATGAGACGTTTGTGTGCACTCCCCTGTGTGTGAATATTGTTAAATAGAAAATTTAATAAAGTTTTTGTTGTTGGTGTAAGGACATTGCACCATCTATATATGTATTCAACATCAAAGATAATAAATTATTAACAAAAGCAATAATAGAGGGTGGAGGGTTTGTGAACACCCCACAAACATGCCCCTTATTCCAAACTGGCATCTCACCAAGTTTGGTTGAAATTGGCCCAACGACCTAGGAGTAGTTAGAGAACAGACAAACAGACAGACACGTATTTTTATGCTTCATATATATATTTAATAAAGTTTTGTTTGTGGTGTAAGGATGTGGTGCCATCTATGAATTTAGTTAACGTTAACTTACGTCAAAGATAATAAATGCTCAATAACAATAATAATGGGGTGGAGGGGTTGTGAATCCCCATTAAAATGTCCCTTGTTCCAAATTATCATCCCACAAAGTTTGATTTAGATTGGTCCAGCGACCTAGGAGTAGTTAGATAATGGATAAATAGACAGACAAGCAAACTTTCGTACTTTATGTATATAGATTCTTGTAATTAAGGAAACTCCCAAAGACTAACATTTGTCTGCCGCTAGTAACATAATTAATTAATTAATGTAATGCATAACGTTTCTGTTTATTAAAAATGCATGAGTCTAACCACCACATGACCATAATCGAATGATTGACCATTTGTTGTAATTACTGATACTTTTGATGCTAGAAAACTTCCAACGTTTTATGGTCGTATGAATGTAGTAGTATGTTAAACTCAACACATAATAAAGTTTCTAAGAAATAATCACCGTACGATTTTAACATGGTAATATACAACACTCTGTTGTCAAAATATGTTTCCAAAGCCTAACTATACTGTGAACTTTGTATTACATAACATTTCTGCTGTTAAGAACAACTTCAAAATAATAACCTCCATACCATTGTATTATGCAGGAATACCATGCATTTTCTGCCTTATTTTCATGTAGAAAATTTAAAATTTTCTCATTTATTCTGAGTATATGTAGTTTTTGCATAACACGTGGTCCAGAAAAGCTTTAAACTGACTTTCTTCTAGCTGTCTCTGTTCCTGGAGATAATATCTGTTCTGCCCATAAACACTTTTGCTGTAATGCTGCATGCTGTGCAACAACGTCGATAGCACTCCTTCATTGGTAAAGGTATTTTGAGGCTACAGCTTCCTCTATGTTGAATGAAAATTACCAGTCATGAAAGTGTCGCTAGTCACTATGAGTAAACATGGCGTTTCCTGTTAAGTAAGAAACGTTAGATTTACATAGTACTATACAAAATTTCAAGCGAGTTGGCTGATGGGAAGACATCTCGAGAGAAGAAAATCGGTAATCAATTCACGAGTCCAGTGAAAGGTAACAATCCAGTGTCCAACAAAAGCACACACACACACACACTGAGTTTTTGTCTTTAATAATAAATAAACACTTGTTTCATTTTGTATTACACTTTGTGTCTAGTCTTTATTTCATAGTTTTAACTCAGTCACTGTGTAAGAAAGAGAAAGTTAGTTGGTTGGATTTGTGAGATCAGTTCTATGGGAAAAGGGAGTATTGTTACGCCTCCGTTCATTGGTTAATTTTCCGTAAATTCGTTCCGACGAAACTTCAGCGACACAAGTACTTTCTTAAATAAAACTGGTTTATTCTTTCTGAATATAACTTTGCGATACACTTAATTTCAACAGTCGCGCTATAACAAAGGCTATAATTCTCAACGAACGTCTCAACAATATTCAGTTCAATTACACATATTGTTCCGTCACGTTGTGACCGTCTTATATATACAAGACTAACACATATCTAGTAAACGCTAGAGCATTCGTGAAGGAACATGATATTTCTAGAAGTCAATGACGTATTACTAGCGTCACGTGATCCCGATGTGTAACACTGCCCTTCCTTAGTATTGTTCGTCCCGAACAATAGCCACTTACATTAAACCAATAACAATTAACAATAACTTAATTAAATGTACAGAATTACAAACACAAAATTACAATTCAACAAAGTATCTTAATTTTACGGAACGTATCTTATTCCGTACTGGTCTCCATCTCGTTGGCTTCTGCTTCACGTGGGGTTCATCTGCTTCATCAGGAAATGTCCTATCGTCGGTAACAGTCACATCAGTGGTAGTAACTTAATCAAGAGCTTCACCGTTTCCCTTCTCAAAACTGAGTAGAGTTTC
>NW_013742436.1:0-9886 GCF_000517525.1 Limulus polyphemus | reverse complement strand
GCAGTCACAGGGTATTGTTGAAGTTAACGTTCGTTCGTTACAGTGTGTTTTAGCGCGAGTATTGAGATTAAGTGTATCGCAGAGTTATATTCGGAAAGAATAAACCAGTTTTATCAAGTAAAGACTTGTGTCGCTTAAAATTTCGTCAGAACGAAGTTACGGAAAAATCAATTAACAAACGGAGACGGAACAATATCTTATAGTTTGTTGTATTTTTTTTTAGTGCAAAGCTATACAGGAGCAGTAAAGTTATGGACTTATCCAACAGCTTGTCATCAAATGGAGAAAAAGAACATAAGGTTGAGAGCTAAAGGATTGAGCAAAATATCCTTTGGCATGGAGAACGACATCAACTTTATCTTCAGACATTTTCTCCTTTGGCAGTGCACTCAAATCCTCAGGCCTGGCAGGAGGGTTGCAAAAAGAAGGGACTGTCTTTAACCTGCATGATAGCATCATGTAGGAGATGTCTACCATTGTTCATGAACCTACCAGAGTGGAGGAACCCTTTATTCCTTTTAAGAGGTGCTGGTACCACAAATAAGCTTCTATAAGGTTATCTACCACCAATGGCAAGACCACTTTGGTTCAAAGCACTGTCTGTGTGTGCATGCATGCATGCACATAGAAAAAATTCTGTCGAAAGCAATTAATTCAGGCACTGCTGTGCACCTCATCTTGGTTTCATGAGCTTCAGGATCTAAAGCAAGAGATTCTTGAGTTTACACCAAATTCCACAAACTTTGCTGCTGGACACAGAGATATTGAGAAGACAGGGGGCAGGAGACATTGGAAGAGAGGCAATGTAGCATTCATCAATTTGATGATAAAATTGACTTTGCTACTTCATTTAGACTTTCTTTGGAAAAACATTTTGTACTTGTCTTGAGGAATGAAAAATACAATTCTGGATGGAGTCAAGCAAGTTCAGGATGTGGGCAAAGACTCATAAGTACAAATATTATCTCGCAGCTGCTACTCCTTCTACAGTGGAGCACATTTTGAGGGTCTCATTGTTCCGCCTTGCTTTGAGGCTTACACACAGTGGTCAACAGTTTAGAAAGACAGTGGATTACATAACAGGATTTTGGATGAACAACAGCTTAGAAATTGAGAAGCAAGTAATTGGTATGCTCAAATGAATCTTGGGAGGAGTTACTGAAACAGATGAAGATAGTGCAGAACTACCTGAAATATTGTTTTGAAGAGAATCTCAAGAACTTTAATGAGCACTGAATATTTCATGCTATTGAAAGGGGCTTCAAACATTACCATGATAGTGCCCTTCCTGTCACACAAGTTGTTTGTGGTAGATTCAAGCATGTGGTTTACTTCTTTGAAAGAATTAAATAGGTGTTACAGAACTCCAGTGTTGATCCATAAGCCGAACACTATTGGACAACTGCTGCTACAAAGTAAATCTCTTTATGGGCCATCAAGTTAAGATGGTGAACTAGTAGTTTGCAATCAAAAGCATCTCAAATACTGTGAAGGATAGAAGATATGGGTACAATGGATTCTCTTGCAAGATTCCTGTTGTTATATATTTCAACACAAAACTAGAGCCTATATATTTCGGAGAAAAGATAGTTAAGTACTAATGCAAGAGAGGCATTAGTTGGCACATTGTGTTGGTACAATACTGACAAATTGAAAGTGATGCTTTACCTGTTGCTGTGCCTCAGAAGGCGTATTGTGATCATATCTTTGACAAAGATAACAAGCAGAACCAAGAGCTTGTTGTTTCAATGGTCAAAACAATGTTATTATGCATTAAGAAGATCTACTTCCATATAAAGCAGATTGTTCTACAGTCAAACAATGCAGTTTTCTACCAGAACAGCCTTCTACCCATCACTATCCCTACTCTGTCTTAAACTCAGAGGATTGAAATCACAAAATTTATTCATACAGACACTCAAGATGGAAAGTTAGTTCTAGACATTCACTTTGCTAGATTGATAAATGTTCTCAAGTCTTGGTTAAAAAAAGGCAACATTTGTGTTACACCAACCTATGTAGTCACTGGCCTTAAATCTCATAGTGCTCTGCCAAACTGCATCATGGAAGTTATTAAGCATGATAAGCAACAGCAAGAAATAGTCATATGGAGCATATTAAAGGTTTCTTCTTCATCTAAGGCACACCAGTCCAAGTATCTCAACCGATTCCCTCTGATAATATAATTTCTTTCTAAGTAAAGGTACTTGAATATATCCTGAAGTGTTTATCAACATAATGACCCAGAAAGAGAAATGTATTATCAAATTAGAGACCATGGGGGAATTTGTTGGGGAGGAAAGTGACATTGAAAAAATATGAGGAAATATTGACAATGACACAGAAAAGAGTTCTCTAGGCAATCACCAAGATGATGGATAACTCGATAGCAAAAAGATTTTGAAGAAAATTTTAAAATTTCTTAACTTCAAACTGTAGCTAGGTATGGCATTAATGAATCTAAGGGAAATTAGGAGGCAACAGTCCCATTGAAAAAAACATCATGCTGATGATGCTCTGGATGAAAAAGCTCCCATAAATGGGATAGATTCCAAGGTCATGGTTTTATATTCAGCTGACAGGTCAGCTTGGGGAGAGACATGCCAGGGAATGGAAAGATAGTAGAAGTATCCTTCACAACTATGTCATCCCTCATGAATTCCAGGTTAGCTGTTTAGTTGGTCAAAAAAGCAAGAAAATGTATGGACAGAAATATATAGGGGCATTCCACATGGAGATCAAAAATAAAGCTAAGAAGAAAAGTCCAGAAAGAATGCTGGTAGAGTTATGGAAAAGTATCCAGGTAGACTTCACTTGCCTAGCAAAAACAAAATTTGGACCAAGATTACAGAGCTAATTGTGCCAGCCAAGACAGTATAGCTGAGCTATGGCAGAGCTAGTGTCTATCAACCGAGATGTAAAACCGAAAGCTGTCCTGCAGACCTTCAAAGCACGATTTGGTACAAGCAGAGAGAGACTGCTTCCTCAGTCCTGACAGTTAAGTTAAAAACAAGATCAACCTAAATCAAGCTGCAAAGAAGCAAAGAGCTTCAACATTAAATTTTAAAATTTATATTACTTTTTATGCAAGGAGCTCCAATAACTCTAATAGATGTAAAGGTGAACATGAATGAAGAAGTGACAGAAGAAAATATAATCTTAGTAGGCTGGATGCTCAAGAAGAATAGGAGAGCAAAACAATGCAGTATTGTGCCAATTTCAAGTATGCCAAGGAGGAGAACTATTCTACATCAGGTAAGGAACAGAGGATAAGAAGACATTTTCTAAGTGAAGAGCAAGAATATTAAAGATTCAAGGAGAGAGAAGTACTAAAATAATGGTGAAATAGCATGACCAGAGATACAAAGCTCAAATTGGCAATCTTACAAACATCTAAAATTATCTACAATTTCAAAAGGCATCTGACAACAGATTTTAAAATCTTGCTAACAAAGTAGTGCTCTTCCAATCATCAGGATTTTCCTACACATCTTAACATCTTGTTAATTACAGAGTTTGCCAGACAAGATGTATACATCTGACAATGACCCTGCTAACTACAGAATAAAAACTATCACCAAGACCTTAAGCATTGTAAAAAAGCAACTGACAGATTTTAACACCATGCTAATTACAGAGCTCACACTTGCTATCTCCCGATCATCAAGACTTTCTGTAATGTCAAAAGGCAACTGACAAGATTTTAACACCTTGCTAACTACTAAGTAGAAACTGGCAATCTTTTAACCATTAGGATTTTCCTCAATGTCAACAGACAACTGACTATTTTAGCACCTTGTTAACTACCAAGTTAAAACTGGTAATTTTCCAATAATCAAGATTTTCACTGCCTACAGCTAAAATCCCTAATAACTCTTTGCTTAGTTTTTTAAGATTTTAGGATAAGTCTTATTAGAGGCAAGAGACGCAATTCCAAGAAGCTACTCAAGCCTTTCCAGAACAGTCACTTATTCAATGCAAATATAATTTAGGGAAAAATCTTTCCCATTCTTAAAGAAACAGATAAGCTTGAGAAATTCTACCCCATCTTCATCAAACTTAAAGTTATAGCTAAGGGAATGGTATATGGTAGTATTTATTCACCTATCTAATGAAACATAATTTGGATTTTAAGTACCATTACCAAATTTCTTTCATATTATAAAACAATTAAACACATTTTATGAGCTAGGTGTAATTATCATTCATAAGTTTGTAATCATTCTGATTACACAATCATTCATTCATCACCTACATTAATTTCTAAAAGTCAACATGTTCTTTTGATACAAATTGGGATTTGTTTACCTATTGTTTACAATATTGATGAATAACAAGTAAACAGTCTCAATGACTCTCTCAGTTGTTGAAAGAATCAGAGAAGAGACTACCATGTACAAAGGTAAATATTTACTATTTTCCACTTTTAGTCATAGAGAAACAGCTTAAAGAATACTTATTTACTTACTGTTCCATGTCAATAAATGTTTCACCATGGATCCCCAGTGGCCAAAATTAACATTACATTCCAAGTTGAAAAGGACATGCTGGAATGTTTTTTACTCATAACTGTAAAAAACAAAAACATATAAATTACATGTACTACTTATAAACCATTAACTAAATTGTAGTTGAAATAAATTTGTACATACTGTACAGTGTATATGTGCAAGTTATTATATGTATAAATTCAATTTTATTCACCCCATTTATTGTTGATTTACATCTACATTAAGCAAACGTATATAAATGTTAAGCTTTTAAAGTAGAGTTTGATATTTCCATTTCCATTTACAGAACAAAACCAAACAATGTAACAAGTTACATTTATTTAGTCAAGAAACATAATAAAAATACAGTGACAGATAATTAATAGGGACATTTTGCATTGTGGCAGTATGAGTTGTTTAGAAGTGCCTTACTAGAATAAGTAGCAAGTTAAACTTTCAGTTCAGTTGGTAGAGCATTTATCTCAAGCCACCTGGCATAAAAGGTTTCAGGTTCATTATCAAGACAAAGTGATGAAAAACCTAAATTACTACAGCATCTTAATTACAAGTTAAAGCAGTTGTTGCTTTCCTCAGTCATTAATGTAAAAAAGTTAAAAGTATGATGTTTGAAAAAGAGTTATGTTTTTTTTAGTTTAGCCACTTGATTTTAACCCCCCAAAAAAGTAAAAATTTATATGCACTGCTTTACTTTTCAGAAAAAAAAATTGCTAACTCACCTCAGATTTGTGTAAGGTGTGTACTTCACAACTACTGACATATTCTTTCATAAGCCAATCACTCTGTTAAAAAATAAAACTCATCTCAACTGGAGCCTAGCCTGTTTTTTCCAAATCTTAAACTTGTGTCCTATCATCACATTATTTTTAGAATAAAGTACAATTAAGACAGGATATGCTCCAGTTAAGACAAATTTTATTTTTCTAATAGAGTGACTGGCTTATGAAAGAATATGTCAGTAGTTGTTGAGTACACACCTATATCCTATCGTTCATGTAAGCTTCAATAAGATCACTTTTCTTTTTTCCTCAAGAAAAAAAACAACATAAGAGATCTTAACCTATTCCAATACTGTGGTCAGCAACCTATGGCTTGAGAGCCAAAGCTGGTTTTCTTCAAATGACACCAAATATGGCTCTCGAGTCTTTTAGTCATTCACACACGTTAAAAATTAAACATACTAAGTAAATAATAGCATTCTCTGACATTTATTTCTCCTATCATTCTACCTTGCTGTTCTTTTAGACCAACCTACCCTCTGCTCTTGTTGGCGTTCATATTCCTGGAATGAGAAATCTCATTAAAGCAGCACACCATAAGTATGATAATCAATTTACACCTTCTTTGAATTTTTTACAATGCACTTGAAGTAAAAAGAATTGTGTATGCATGCACAAGTGAGTGTATTTTATACAGTTTTATTTCCTCTAACAATTGGCTCTTTGCAAAATGCTTGCTCTCAGTTGTTCCTTTCATTAATAATAATGGTCATACTTGCAATAGAATTGGTATTTAGGACCACCCTAAATATAAGCTGGCTGAATCTCGTGAGATACTACTGAGCTTACAGCTGAAAATATCATTAACAGTGAGGGCACCTAACTAATTAAAGAAACAATATACTTTAATATTTAAAAGTAGAGAAATAAGAAAAGTACTATCATATAACTGATCCAAAATGATGGGGCAGGTACTACCACCCACATTCCATAGTATACCCTAACATTTCATAGCTAACTGAAATAAATACATTTTGCAAGATCAAGCTTGACCAACAAAGAGGCAGAAAAGTGCAGTTGAGTCAGTCAAATGTCAGTAAATTCCTTTGTGAACCAATTAAAATTTAGATCAATTGTGAAATGAATTTATGGTGTATTCATAGTGCATTTTGATAACACTACATTCCAATAATGGCTTTTATGTCAGGTTGCTTAGCAACAAAAATTGTTTGTTAGTCTATCAACTAAAAATATAAAATGAAATGTATAGACAACAAAACTGGAAAAATATTTGTTGATTTCATAATTTAGAGCATCTGTTGATTAAAGAGGTTTGTTTTTTATTAAAAACGTTAGTGATATAACAGAAAATAGTTTAATTCAGAATTGAATCATTATTTTAACTTTCATGATAAATTTTATGCACTTGGCATAGGTGATCCCCTGCTATGTCTTTACTTTAGGTTTATTATACCAACACTAACTACACTTACAAGGTTTCACATTACACCATCCCTTCCACCCCCACCACTAAAATTGTAATGGACAGACAGTAATCAAACTATTCTATCTGGATAAATGTATTTTGGCTTTTAGAACTCCTATCTAGAAAAATCAAGCCTGATGTGACATACACTGGCTTTTATATAGGTTAGATATTTAATTAGCTATTCTGATGGCCAGGTTGATTTTTAGTTTTGCTCCAAGTACACAACTTACTTAGATCAGAAGTCATTAATTTTTCTTTCAGTCTGGCTCTCTTGAACAAAAAGGTTGCCAACCCCTATCCTACATAATAACTTTTCCAATCCTGGAATCATCCTAGTAGTCCTCCTCTGAACCCCTTATAAATAGGTCAATACCTTTTCTATGTACAGTATTCCAAGCAAGACCTAACTAGTGATTTGTATCAAGACATAATTATCATTTTTGACACGTCATCAACATATCCATAAATACATCTTAAAATTTGATTAGAGCACTACCTCATTGGATACCATCACTATGCCAAGATCCTGCAAAAGTTTTTCTTCAGGTATACTACTGAGTGGATTTCAACCCACGTTAAATGTGATATCCCAAGAGCATTACTTTGCATTTCTATAAAAAACATTTGTCAAATATTTGTCCAAAATACCAATTCATCCAAGTCATTCTGTAGTACTTCAGTATCATCAATAATGGCTAGAAATTTCCAAATTTAATGTAATGTTGTCAGCAAACATTACATATTTAATAATTATGTACTTATATCATTAATATAAATAAAACTGGCCCAAATACTGACCTCTGAAGCATTCCACTAGTAACAATGGTCCAGTCTGACTGAACTCTTAATAACCTTTTGCTTTCTTCCATCTAACCACCCTACAATGCAAGTATAACAATTCCACAAACTTTCTTTCATCCAGATAACAAGAAACATCATGAAGAAGAAGAAAAAAAAAGACAGCAGCTTAGTAAGTCAAGATTTTCCTCTGGTGAATTTATGCTGCCTTTCACTTAATTTAAAGCTGTTCAGCTTCAACCATTAGTGTCATGACTCATGAAAATAATCAAATATTACTATTTTTTATTATTCCAATTACATTTATTACCCAGCTCTATTAATTTTACTGCAACCATTATAATTCCCTTTCAAAACAGGAGTAGCATTAGTAATTCTCCAATACATAGACACCTGCCCAATCTATTGAATAATAGCAAGGAGAATAATTGAAATAATAAAACTATATAAAGCACCAGGACCAGGCAAGGTTTTTCACCAGAGTTTTATATGAGTTCAAGGATGAGATATATGATCCTTTGTTTTCCTTTTTGATAGGAGGATTAATATCTACATGATGCAGATCAATTTCAATCTTTCATGTATGCTAACATCTCCACTATCCAATAATAAAATTTAGAAATGAAGAAAAGGGAAAACATTCAGAAGGAAAAGGAGGTGAAATAAAATTTTAAAAGTTTTTTTTTCAATGATGTTACACTGTTGTTCACAATGCAACATTTAGAGCCTTGAATGAGGGCGTGAGAAAAGTTTTGGAATATCTGTCATTGGGGGAAGCAAATGTCATTTCTTACATGCAGTAGTTTTATCAAATTTCATCTCAAACATTAATGATTGAGTATTTAACTTATTTAAGTTATTTCAATACTTGCTCTCACATATAACCAAACAACAATCTAGAATTAAAAGTAAAACCCTGAGTTAGAACAGAAATACCTACTTTTCAAGCTTTGGCCTCCATATATGATCTAGTGCTTATTAACTTATAACTATAACTAGTATAAGTTATAATTAAGATTTTACGAAACTGAAAGAAACATCATGATTTATCAATTATCGCTGTTGACACTAATATTATTGTAAATACCGAAACACGATAATGAGATTTTAAACAAGCGTCCATTCCTTTTAATTTTAAATTACTTACAATTTACATAAATGAGGAAAGCAATTCCATCATTTCTCTTTTCCTTCCCATTGCGGATCCAAATGCAAACTGTAGCAGTACTAATACTAGTAGTAATGTAACGTTACAAACTCTTTTTCTTTTCTATTAAATAATTCACCTTATGAAATCATTATGAATATTTCTTTTAAAGTTAAAAAATTTACATAGACAGGTTAGGTTTCCCCACTTCAAATTAATAACACTGCTATTTCCAACAACCACGCGCACTAATACTTGCTGCAATTTTGGGTTAATGTTCAACTTCAGGGCAGGTACGACCATGTACCACCTGTTCCTATATGAGATAAACACTTCATATTTTTTCTATGGGTAACAAAACATAAAATTCAAGGACAACGAGGGCCCTACTGGTCTATATAGGCCATCCAATCCACTAAATTAACTTTAAAAAAAACAAAAAAAAAAAACAGAGCCAGCCTCATTGAAATATCTCTCAAGCTTCCTCTTGTAATGCAAACCACCACATATGAAAACAACACATTCCAAAGAATAACTACCCTGTTGGAAAAATATAACTGTTTTAGTTGAAGATTATTCATACAATGTCAATATATATATATATAATACTATTAATTACATTAATTGTCAATAGGCGATTAAATCAGCACTATAAAACATTAATGAACTTAATATAAAACAAACATTACAATAGAACTAAAATTACACAATTATTTTCCATTATTAGTCCTAGTTGTCAACATTGAGTCCATAACGAATAATGTTTGTGGTCATAGCACCCAAATGTGCTGGGGATATTCTATCTAACAGGTTAGGACTTTAAGAAATATTAAGGTAGAGTTATTAGTTTAGTTTAAGATCATTTTGCAAATAAAAGGGTGAAGGTTAGGAGTTTTACTTTTAGAATTTTTTAGGGTAGTTATATTTATGCTTTAAAGTTGTATGTGAATATTAAGTGTAACTGCTTTCCCACAACTGGCTGCAGACAGCGAAAAGCAGTAGGTGTTGAGACATTGTGGGGTAAGCATTCAACTCTTAACTCTTGATTGACTTTCAATAGCTGTTGGTTAGTTTGATATCAGCGTCAGGATTTTGTCTGACAGATGGAATATCCACAACGCATTTGGGTGCTATGACCATAGACATTATTCGTTATGACTTAATGTTAACAACTAGGACTGATAATGGAAAATAATTGTAATGTTTGTTTTATATATATTGTTAC
>NW_013742435.1:0-9845 GCF_000517525.1 Limulus polyphemus | reverse complement strand
AGCTCACAGATACTATTTAAGGTTTGTGTATTAGTCTAGATCTTTAACAAGTCATTATATGTTTCATGTTTTCTTTTTGTTTAGTCAGCAATAACTGAACTTCCTATCTTCATCTTTATGATTTATAGTTATACACTTTCATGTTATGATGATACTGAATGAGGCTTTAATCTTTGGTTCCTATATAAGTAAACAAATGCCATAAATGATGCAAACACGAGAATTATCTGAAGAACAATCAAATCATCTAGAAATTATTTTATTACAAGTTACAGCTTTTACAGTGAGAAGGATTATTTTAAGAACAGGTACGATGTTTCAATCACTGGTACAGTCAATCTATGATACGTAAGTTTCATACTTTCTTGTTGACTTAAATACTAAAATGATAATTTAATGGTAATTAAATCAACAATCAGTTTAAACTTGTGTACTCGAGAATGATCCCACCAGTGACGAAACATCGTACCTGTTCCAAAAAATAATCTTCTTTACCGTAAAAGCTGTAACTTGTTTTAAAATAATACGAACTCAGTAAGTAAACTCAAAATGAAACTATAAACCCTCAGCAGAAATTGTTCTCTTTCAAAACTAAAACAAATCTTCTAGATGTAGGACTGGCGCTATTAAAATTCTTACATGTTAGGTAGCAGGAAACTCGTATTCTGCACTCGTGAAGTTGCACTTCTCACAGTAAGTAATGAATGTGATTATATTCCACCTTAATCATTTTCTGAAAATTTAATGATCTGTGTTAATAGCTTAGATACTTTGAAGATCTTGTGAAGTTGTTTCTGTATAAAGAAGGTTTTTCTATAATTATTTTGTTAAAGTGGACAGTTGTATTTTCATGTTGTTGATCAGTGAACTCGAAGACCACAACAATTTTGTTACTTACACGTTATTCCTTTCCAAATCCAAGTGTTAGCCCTTATCATTCAATCAAATTGTTGTAACTGTTTCAAAACAACGGAGAATCTAAAACTTCAGATATTATTGTTATAATTTTACAAGTTTTCAATAATTACATTTTCAATGTGCAACTTAACTTTTACAATTATGGACACCATATTAATAGATGGATCACCCCATTCTTTTTCTCCAAAGCAGAACAAGTATTATTACTATAAAGTTAGGTTTACGATCTCAAACTACTTGAAAACTAGAATTGTTCCGACAATCGTTCTCTACATTCTTAACTTTGCCTCAATCTGTTCTATTACAAACCGAAACAAGATACAATCTTTTAGTTTGTTTGGACTTGACCAGGCCTATATATTAATTATTATGGTATGTAATAACAAAATCTATGATAACTTAAAAACATACCTAAAAATAAACTTGAGCAACCTTTTTACCAAAATATTTACAAAAAACTTTAAAATTAAAGAGTTGTAGATCAAACTTCTGTCCATAATACACTCAACAGTATAATTTTTCTTCCTATAATTCCACTTTTATTGTTCATGTAACATTATATTACATATTAAATGTAAAACCATTTTTACAAATATTATCTTTCTCTAGTAAAACTAATAAAGTATTAAAATCCTGGCAGTTTAGATTGGAAAGTTTTACTTTTGTTGTTGTTAGAGAGAAAAAAAAATCTACAGTTGTAAAAATAATGTATCATAAACATCATTGTGATTTTTTTTTTCATAAAGCTGTAAAATACTTTTATAGTCCAAAAAACATATATATATTATTAATAACAATGAATTGCTTATATTTTAAATCGATTTTGAAAAAAAAACTTAGGCATTTATGAATAGGGTTGCCACCAAAGTAGCTCTAGAATACTGAACACTAAATAATTAATACTTGATAATTTTCAACATGTCAGAAACGAAGACACAAAATAAGTAACATTAACAATTCGCATTCCGTTCTTATCTAGCACAGAAAGCTGCATTTTATTACTGAATAAGGAATAGTTCCGTAAAGTACGTAACAGGTGGCAGCCCTGTTTTTAAATATCAGTATCGCTGGCACGAGAAAGACCCGTTGTTTAGTAACCAACACAAATATTTGCCAAAGTTGGAAATAAACGTCCTACCTGTTCGGTGCTTTTCTTTCGTTTTTTGATCTTTTAAATAGGTTGCAGAGCTAACAACATCTGTTGAATAGTACAGGAACGATATACAATATAAAATTATTAAAATCATAATTAAAAAGAGGGAATGAACGGCGTCGTTCTTTGTCGCCAACAGTTCTGAACAGATTAAAAAGTTAATTTGACTTTGAGCACCAATAAGTTAGAGATAGCGGCTTATGATAAGCTTCTTTAGTTCACAAACTTCCATTAGTCATTGCGATATTCCAAATTGTAATTTTTAGTTTTTTGATATCATTGTTATCCTCACCTAGATACTATTACTAGAAAATCAAATGGGTTAAGAACAAATCTCTGTGTTTACCTCATTATGTTATACTCTCAATCGCTTAGGGATTTAAAATAACGAAGAATGTATGGTCCACTGAGAGTAGGTTAAATATAACGTTCGATAAACTTCGTTTTCTGCGTTAAACTGTCTGTACATTTGGTACTAGTCACACAGACAATCGTGCCGTCTTTTCACAATCGGAAGTACTCGTTAACTCCCCTTTACTACGCTTTAGTCTCGTATATTAATACGTTCGAAGCACAACCTACACGCAAGTAGTTAAAACCAGAAGCTGGGAAGTTTAGAATACTTGAAAATATAACTATATTTTTGTTCATTTCTTACTGTTAACCTATCAACCTAATGATAAAAATGTGAATTTTCTTGTGATTAAGGCTACTGTATATAACAATAAACAAATAATGTTTCATTGCATATAACGACAATAATAAAACATTTTCAAAATCACACAATATAAAA
The DNA here is from genome assembly GCF_000517525.1 of Limulus polyphemus. Classification (NCBI taxonomy): domain Eukaryota; kingdom Metazoa; phylum Arthropoda; class Merostomata; order Xiphosura; family Limulidae; genus Limulus; species Limulus polyphemus. The sequence goes on along the minus strand of NW_013742435.1, from coordinate 6,981 downwards.
AAGCTCACAAACTGCTTCAAATTTGAATAATGTGGTATGAAATTTCAAAGATTCTCACATACCAGTTTCAAATATATTTCAAAACACACCTAGCACATGATACTCGTGTTTCGATAATAGAACTATATCCATCTGCACTAGTGACATCTACCCGTGTTCGTTTTTACTGAAATATCAACCAAAATTATTCTACGATTTCTGGAGCTGTGTAATACCCCCAAACGTTATAATTTCAGCTTTTTAAAACACAATGGCTAAACTTATTAAAACTGTGATTTATTTTTAAATGTCAGTGTCATCTTTTGATAGATTATTCTACAACTGACCTAAATTTCACGTGCGCTGCCATTTAATCAATCATGTTGTTCGTCCGCCATTACGATAGTGAAAGAAAACGCACGTCTCTAATGACAACACTATCTATCCTTTGTTTCTATTTACTTTAAGAATCGCCAATGGATAGTGAAAAGAAGTACAAAAAAGGCGGAAGGATTTCATGTGCCGTCAATGGATAGTGAAAAGAAGTACAAAAAAGGCGGAGGGATTTCATGTGCCGTCAATGGATGCTCAAACAATCAACGAAAACTAAATTTATGGAAAGAATCTACGTGCGATATTCACGAACAAGTGCATGAAGAATGTGCCTGTTTAATCCCTCACATGTTGTCTGAAGAAATAGTTAAGCTTGAATGGATAAAAGCAACAAACAGGAAAACACTATCACAAAAGTGTACGTTTGCTCGGAAGATTTTCTTGTCGGTACGCCGACTCCAAGAAATCTGTTTTATAAAGTTAAATTGGGATATGAGAAAAAGGCAACGCCTGGTGGACGAAAGCTACAGAGACAAGAAGGTGAAGTAAAAAACGAAAGCTTATTGACGTGGATGAAAAATCTGATATAGATAATGAAGATGTGTTAATATTTTACAAGTACGTTTCCTCAATACACAACACTTTTTAGGTTGGAACAATCTTGCACTGGCTTTATATATAATTATATTCTTTACATGCATATTGACTCATAAAAAGTGTTGTGTATATAGAGGAAAATAAAGAATATATATATATATATGTAAAGGCAAATAACCTTTTCAAATACCTATTTACTGGTGCCTTAATATTCATCAATACACACTATTAGAATGAATCAAACTTAATGAATCGGCCCAGCATGGCTAGGAAGTTAGTGAGCTCGACTCGCAATCTGCGGGTTAGAATCCCGAGTCCCACCAAACATGCTCGCTCTTTCAGACGTGGGGGCGTTATAATGTGACGGTCAATCCCACTATTCGTTGGTAAAAGAGTAGCCCAAAAGTTGGCGGTGGGTGGTGATGACTAGCTGCCTTCCCTCTAGTCTTACACTGCTAAATTAGGGACGGCTAGTGCAGATAGCCCTTGTGTAGCTTTGCGCGAAATTCAAAAACAAACAAACAAACTTAATGAATCACTAAAGCGTGAAAGTTTTAAACACTCTTCTTAGAACTAGGCGATCATCATATATTTCATCAACAGTGCTATGCATCATTTGTTTAACATAAAATGTTCTTAATCTATTAACGTGATCCTGCACATATTCCTCATTATATTCTACATCAATGAATATATTATCATCTGCACTTTCCCACACCAAAAGTTTACATTTTTTAAGCCTGAGCAGAACATAGTTAGCTGTATTTGCAAATAATAAACCGTAATTCTTTTCAAATTTTACTTAAGTTGGCCATCTTCAGTTTTTATAACATCACATTTACCATTTCTGACAAATTCACTCAGATTTGACCAGTGTGGTGGAAGAGGGCTTTTAATTTAGAGCAAGGTATATACAATTTATTATGACATCTGGACTACCTGACAGCCAATTTTCTTGTAAGAACACGTACATTCCTTTTTCCTGGATATTTAATCCTATGGATTTTAAATAATCCTTTGCAAGCGACTCTTGTTCAAGTCCATATTTCGTATGCTTGTTTCCTACAAATTTTGGGTACAAGTTTTCACGAATAAAATTTGTACAATCTGTAGTTTCTTTTAGTGGAACTTTGAGTGTAGAACTTACAGTTATTCTAAGTCCCCGTGCATCTCTCCACAAAGTACTTGCAATTTGATCACAGGTATGTTGTTGTAGTTTAGCTTGATCCAGGGCCACAGATTTCTTTAAACAATTATGACATTTTACACAAGACATCAAGGAGTCATGATGTCCATGAGCCTTTTGTACAATTTCACTTGTGTATGGTTTACAGCTGAAACTTTTGTTTACAGTTGTACTTTTAATGTTAAAGTGTGGCAATAATGATGACTTAGTAACCATGTCTGCATCTGTAAAATAAAATGGTATATTACATGTGCTAGGAAGCCCGGCATGGCCAGGTGGATAAGGCGCTCGACTCACAATCTGAGGGTCGCGGGTTCGAATCCGCATACCACCAAACATGCTCGCCCTTTCAGACGTGGGGGCGTTATAATGTGACGGTCAATCCCACTATTCGTTGGTAAAAGAGTAGCCCAAGAGTTGGCGGTGGGTGGTGATGACTAGCTGCCTTCCCTCTAGTCTTACACTAGCTAAATTAGGGACGGCTAGCGCAGATAGCCCTCGTGTAGCTTTGCGCGAAATTCAAAAACAAAACAAAAAAAAAAACATGTGCTAGGTGTGTTTTCATCGTCTTCTAGCAATATGTTCCTACCACGTTTTGGCTTCCAGAACTGAATAGAAGAGAAGGGCCTTGACTCTACATTTCTTTTACTTTATCGGTTCCATATTACAAATACCTGTATAATTTTCGTGTTCAGGTTTCCATAGAACTGCTCCTACGCGAGTGTCCTTGTCCTGCCATGTATGAGCACTGTCCCTTTAAAATAGTTCCATCTTGCTTACAATGAGCATACACTTCATTTGTTTTTGATATATTTTGTGAGGCACGGACGTCTGCTTTCAAAATAATGTTATCATTTTCATGTTTGGTGCAAAATTTGACCTATGTCACCACTTTGGAAGTAGTTGTACCTCTGCAAGCTTTTAAAGTTTTTCATCTACTAAGCTTCAACTGCCTTTGATTATATCAGATAGTTGAAAATATCGACATACATAACATTTGGCCAATTTCTCATATCATCGATCCAGTTAGTAATTTTGTTTACTTCTGGTGAATTGAATAATCATTATCTGATGCCATTTCGGTAAGAAATAAACGATTTGTTTATAGTATGTCAATTTGTTTACGTTTTCTTTTACTACTCCAATGGCGCCGGTAACAGTATCGCCCCCTAGCGTCCGCGTTTAAAAGTAAGGGCAATAATTGAAAGTCTCGATGTTGAGAATTGAAGAGCATGTGGTTAACTGTGATAACCGCCCTAGAATACAGTGCAGTTGTTGTTTTCATTAATATTAGAAAGAAAATGTTTTAATTTGGATATTGAAATATTCAGCAGATACCGAATTTTCATGGAAGATATAAAAGTAACGAAGATAGTTGAAATAGGCCTGGGAGAGAAAACACAGTTTTACCTGTTGTTTCTCATTACGAGTAGTGCAAAAGATTCTTCAATTGCGTTGAGTTGTAATGTTCATAAGTAAGTGAAATTATCAGTAGTGAATAAAACTTCTAGACATGAGATGATAAACTACATCCTTTACCAGTTTCGTTATCATCTCAAGCTCTAGTATGCGATAGACGAACATTTTCACTTTACCTTAGGGCAGAATTGATCTGTACTGTTATTAAATAAATATTAAATTACCTCGCTGTCACACAACCAAAAATAGTGTATACTACATAAAAGGACGAATCCCAGACTTTTACTAGATGAGAGGATTGTTCTTCCACTAGGACATGAAACTTTTGGAAACAAAAAATTGCTTTCTCTATTTGACCTAAAGGTATATTTGTTTGGTAGTCCATGGATCTGTCCTTGAGAATTAAAAAAATTGTTCTTTTAGTTCTTGTTACAGATTGCCATGACTAAACAAAACTCTTGCCCTTTGAACCACTATAAATTAAAATATAATATGATATTCCTAACTTTCAAAGCACGTGTCTGTAAGAAACGTTTATTAGTCTTAACAACTACAGAAGAATAGACTGGAGGATGTAACTTTTAATAAATCACTGACATTTTTAATGCTTTTAATTTCACGATCGTATTTCCTAAGAATATTTAATGAACTACCCATATATCTAATTTGATATTTGCTGTAATTTGTAACGTTTTAATTATCCTTTACATAAAAGCTGGAGTCACATTAATAGTGTTAACATCTAATAATTAACACCGATAAATAGTGTTCCGTTTACAAACCCGAATGCTGGTAAACTGTATGTTCATAAAATGTTCAACATATTTACTGTCAATATATGTTTCACTAGATGGCGCCATAAGTCAAATTATTTTACTTGTCCATGTTTTTATTTTTGCAATTTAATACGTTTTCATATACTAATTAAAAACATATGTATGATTTAAAAGTTAGAAAACTCTTATATAAATTACCTTAAATGGTCAATGTTAAAAAAATGTATTAATGTATTAAAGTTAGTTTACAAACTGCACTTGTAAAATTTCCTGTCATAGTTCTTTAACTAACTTTCAGTCCACGGCTAGATTTTTGTATCTGGAGTCACATACTAGCTGCCTTCACTCTTGTCTTTCACTGCTAAATTAGGGACAGCTAATGCAGACAGCTCTTGTATATCTTTGCGTGAAATTCAAAACAAACTAATTACATACTAGCTTACAAATACTGTTAGTGTTAGCATTAGGCATAACCATATTGTGTTGTATCCTAGTTTATGCCTGTAAAAATAAAACATAGACCTTTAACGTTTTATTTGTTGATGCTGCATCTGTTTAGAATAATAATATCTATAAATAATTAGTTTAAAAAAACGTAAAAATTACAAGTGGTAATCTACAGACTAAAGTGTTATTGTTAAGCCTGCCACGTGCGCTTTGACCCCAACATGCTGTACGTGTATAAATGGTTCTGGTCCAAGGTGAGGGATTGGACACTCGAGAGTCGAAACAGCTGTTTAACTGTAGAAATACAAAAGCGTTCATTATCCTAGATAGTTTTCTGTTTAACTGTGGAAAAAGAAAACTGTTCACTATCCTAGACAGTTTTCTGTTTAACCAAGAGTGTTTTTTTAGTAAAGTTGAATGAACCAGACGCTCGCCTCTCGTGACCTGTCGCGCTTCTTGGCAAGGCTCCCATTTTTCTTACTTCTTAAAACTTTGCTTATCTGTCTATCTATATGGGTAAGTTTGAAGTCTCAGACATTTCTGGCGTGATTTTTTTCAAGGCTTGAGAGAAAGTGAGTTTAGAGTACAGCTGGAAGTGCTTGTTGTGGAAAGATGGAAAATTATTATTTTAATTGCATGCCCACTGATCTAACATCTTCCCCCCCCCACAGCGGACTTACAAAGCTAGAAACCTGGTTTCGATACCCGTAGTGGTAAGAGCCCAGATAGCCCATTGTGTAGCTTTGTGCGTAAACTACAAAACAAACAAATATATGTAACGTTTTTCGAGTTACTTAAACTCACGTGGAGTTCGATATGTCTAAACTAATCGAATAGTGTTTGACATTTATCAATAAAAATTGTTTGTTTGTTATTAAGCACAAAGCTACACAATGGATTATCTGTGCTGTGCCTACCACGAGTATCGGAAGCCGGTTTAGAGAGTTATAAGCCTTCCGGCTTACTGCTGAGCCTTTGGGAGAAGATTGATAAAATTAATAGGTGTCTCTTGATTTATTTTCTTTTAAATGTTGTTTTGATGAATGTTTGAACTTTCATACAGAATTTAACCTCGTTCAAATTAAGTATTCACACTTCCTTACTATTTCTAAGTATTCACACTTCCCTACTATTTCTAAGTATTCACACTTCCTTACTATTTCTAAGTATTCACACTTCCTTACTATTTCTAAGTATTCACACTTCCTTACTATTTTAAGTATTCACACTTCCTTACTATTTTAGGTATTCACACTTCCTTACTATTTCTAAGTATTCACACTTCCTTACTATTTTAAGTATTCACACTTCCTTACTATTTTAGGTATTCACACTTCCTTACTATTTCTAAGTATTCCCACTTCTTTACTATTTCCTAAGTATTCACACTTCCTTACTATTCACATTATGATGATTGTGTTTATATAATTATATCTTGTGTTCAATCAAGGTTTGTTTGTTTTTAGAGCAAAGCCACATTGGGCTATCTGCTATGTCCACCGCGATAAATTGAACCCCGGATTTTAGCGTTGTAAGTCCGTAGACCTACAGTTGTCCCAGTCTAGAGTTGTTTCTCTTCAGTGACAATGGACCATGCGTCATTACATAAAAGTAAATAATGCAACAGACAATATAAAATAATAACCAACTTTCATACATACAGTTGTCCCAGTCTAGAGTTGTTTCTCTTCAGTGACAATGGACCATGCGTCATTATATAAAAGTAAATAATGCAACAGACAATATAAAATAATAACCAACTTTCATACATAGTTTCTTTTCAGGCACATTGTGCTACTTTGTTAAGAGTAAAACACAAAAACCGACATTTTTTTTTCAATGCGAATAGTTTCAACTTATTTTGATAAAAAAACATAAATAAAGCACAATTCAAAAGGTCACTACTGAGAAAGGAATATTTACTTTCAGACAACATTCGGGCTGTCGAATTCTTGGGGTAGTTTTCTTTACAATGCCATTACTTTTAGTATAACAAATTATCACATGTAGTACTTTGACATGCCCCCCCCCCCCAGTGGCACAGCTTTACGTCTGCAGACTTAAAACGCTAGAAACCGAGTTTCGATACCCGTGGTGGGCAGAGCTCATATAGCCCATTGTGAAGCTTTTTGTTTAATTCCAAACAAACGTTAACGTGTCAGATAGAATATCAAATGATGTATCTTAAGAAACTTCAGGATTTTTTCTCCAAGAACTCAGTTTTCTTTTACTCCAACAAAAGTT